>NW_020200595.1:181179-188471 GCF_001531365.2 Cynara cardunculus var. scolymus
ACAAAGCTTAAACGGTTTAAGTATCCGGATTTCAATCCGGACACCACTTGTACGGATTTCTCAATAATCAACATAAAACACAATTGAATCCACAATAACCAGTTCTAAAATGCTTATCAGATCATATATAAGCAATTCATATTCAAAGCTCTAAACACTCACCTTTTAAAGATTGAGAATCGAAGCCTTTAAAACTCTCCTCTTCTTGTGAAATCCTCAAAATCTTCAGAGAAATTTCAAAGTGTAATATGTGTATGTGTGTGTCCCTTACTTTAAAAAAAACTATATATATATGCACAACCATAGAGAAAAGTGAGGGGCGGTTCATGAACCGACTCCCCCTCTTTTCTTATTATTATATTTATTTATATTTTTTTAAATAAATCCATACACACATATCCATATCATACATACATATCCATATCATACATATATATATATATATATATTTAATATATATATATATATATATAAACCTAATTTAATACCAGAATATTACAATATTCCCTCCTTAAAAGAATTCCGTCCCGGAATTCATTTAAGCAAAAAGGTAGGGATATTTCATCCGCATTTCCGACTCTGGTTCCCAGGTGGCATCTGATCCTTTATGATAACGCCACTGAACTTTTACTAACCCAATCTCTTTGTTTCGTAACTTTTTCACCTTATAATCAGTAATCTGCTCAGGGGTTTCTTCAAAACATAACTTTTCATCTACCTTAATCTCAGGTAATGGTACTGCCACATCTGGACTTATTAGATACTTCCTCAAATTTGACACATGAAACGTGTCATGAATTTCACTTAATTCTAAAGGAACTTCTAACTTATAAGCCACTTTCCCAACTCTTCCAATAATAGGGAAAGGTCCAACATATCTTGGACTTAACTTCCCTTTCTTTCCAAAACGCACTATTCCTTTCCAAGGTGATACTTTCAACTGTTGATCCCAGATCTCTCAATAATACAAATAATCTAGTTAGGAATAACCAAATTACTGTAATCTGACGAAGTAAGATATGAAGTCTCAAGAATAAAAATAAGAATATTCAAGAACAATTCTGAGCTTCAAAGGTTTTACTATCTGAATATTAGAATGTAAAGTTGTTAGTAAAAGCCTTTCTCTCTTTCAAGCGTACTGTTTACAATGGACTTAATCATCCATTTATACTAGATGATTAAATACTAGAATAACTCTATAGTGCTTCTACAGTGTTACTTTCCAGTAAATGGACTATAATAAGTCCATAGTGCTTCTTTCCAGCAAATGGACTATTATAAGTCCATAGTGCTACTTTCCAGCATATGGACTATAATAAGTCCATAGTGCTACTTTCCAGCAAATAGATTATAATAAGTCTATAGTGCTTCTTTCCAGCAAATAGATTATTATAAGTTTATAGTGCTTCTTTCACATGGATAAGCATTATTGGAAACATGTACTATAATTCCAGCTGTAGATTCGTCATCTCCAGCTGTCATTATTGACATGGCACTTTCATCCTTTATTTTTCAAGTCTTCAAGGTATGCTAGGATGAGTACTTAGAAATTCTTCTAAGTATTAGACTGTCCATTGTATCGATGAGAATGTTTCCTTCATCGTATCATTCATCGTATCATTCATCGATCCTCTGGTTGAACTGTCCATCGGTTTATTGTTCATTCTTCAACCGATGAATGGACTGTCCATCGATGCTCTGTTCTGTCCATCGATGCTCTGGTCTGTCCATCGGTTTACTGTTCATTCTTTAACCGATGAATGGWCTKTCYATCGATGCTCTGTTCTGYCCATCGATGCTCTGGTCTGTCCATCGGTTTACTGTTCATTCTTTAACCGATGAATGGTCTGTCTATCGATGCTCTGGTCTGTTCATCGATGCTCTGGTCTGTCTGTCCATCGATCCAGACTTGTTCTTTTGTACCTTGATGTCTTCATCGGTCTTCTGGTTCTTCAACACTTAGTTGTTTTTCATTACTTTTTACATTATGAATTGTGGGGTTTAACAATCTCCCCCTAAGTAATGAAATAACAAATTCTAGACTAGGTATATGAAGAACATACAATGAACTAAAAAGAAAGACATCAAATTCCATTTTTATTGGTTGATGAATTCTTTACATGAATGGAAGTAAAAAGTACATCAATAAAAATAAAAAAAATTTGTCAAGGACTACCTGTGTATATTTCTTGAAAGCGCAGAAGTAGCTTCCTGTAGTCGATGACTTTTGATATTTCTTGTAAGAGTTGAATTCCCACCTCCCTCGGCACATGGCTTCTACCAAGTCTGTCTCTAATGTTTCTTTGAAACCATTCAAATGATTCATTTGAATACTTAAAGGCTTCAGAGATTCTGAAGAGCTTTTTCACCTCGAACTCATTCTTGTAAACAAGTCCGAGTTCGGGTTGAGACAAGATGGAGGCAGAGCGAATATTCTGTAGGCCTTGGAGTTCTTCGTTTGGAGGAGCGCATGACAGCCTTTCCATGCCTAGCCTGAAAGCGATCTCAAAATATGTGTTGGCTCTGTGCATGACCAGGGTCTCCATTGTCTTCGTAATCGCTCGGTTTGCCACTCCAAATCTTATGTCGTGGTCCTGTCTTTGAGCTGTATAACCATACAATTCAATCAAGTCATATGGGTTAAGATTTATAAGGTCATTTTCAGTGAACACGCTTATGACCCTATGAGCTCTCTCCACAGTGAACTCGACATATCTGATAGCTCTGTTGGCAAAGGACTTGATCTTTATGTCCACGACATAGTAAAACCGCTGTGGAATGGTAAACTCTAGGTATCGTGCTGGGGTTTTGGACCTCGAATCGTGACCCTGCTTGGTTATCTGCTTGGTAAATTACAGGGCTGAGAACTGGGTTCCTTCCAAGTTCCCACCCAGCAACCCCAGCGGATACGCCATTGATGATCAAAATCTGGGCATTGGGCAGCAACAACATGTCACTCATGACTCGAGCCATAGGCATGGTCTCCATGACCCATTGAGGGTTAGGRTCTGATATTTTGATGCGGCCGCAAGTATCCAAGGCTCCGTCAAATATCCCATTATTTGCATTAACAAAGGCTCCTTTTGGTGCACCCCCGCAAACCAAGACTTCAACAGCATTTACGGTCCCGTTTTTTATCCGCAAAGGGAGTAGTACTGCAGAGCCCGTGCTTGGGTAATTTCTTGGTTGACCATCGGGCATTGTTGGGTAAGTCTTGAGAACTTGGTTCTTGGAGTAGTCCAATAAAATAACACGATTGTTGGCAAACACGAACAGATTTCCATCGGGATTGAGAAATACAAATGGGTATAAATTATTCTCAACGTTCGGATCATTGGTTTGCACAAGAAACGGAAAACTAGGTGAGTTCTCAGTCGTTGACATCTTTGGGTAGAACTCATAGTTAAATGCTCTGCGAACTCCAATGATAATTTGCCTACCATCGGGCAATATATGATTGGTGGCATACCATCTTTGTTGATTCAAKCCGTTTGGTATCTCTTGCCAATCAYAAGAATCACATGATTTATAAATGCGGACAACACGATAACCATCATCCCARCCACCAGTTTGGACTAATCTTCCATCGGGCATTAAAKTTCCCRAGGAACACCAKACATTAGTGAGYACCATAAGTGGACGTATGGAATTCGATGCAATATCATACTCKACGGAGTGAGCAGAGCAGTCGGTTGAGTTGGGCCGACATTTGCCATCTGGAAGAGAGATATTGGAGATTCCAAAATCGGTCCGATCATACATGACAACACGGTCGTTGGGAAGTAGCTGCATGTGCATGGCGGAGATGCCAATGCTTGGGAGGAGGACGGACCACGATCCACCTGCAGCGGGACATGGTGGGGCTTGAAGGAGGAGAAGAAGACAGAAGAAGAGGAGGTCACAATAAAAGAAGGAAGCGGAAGGGGCCATGAGTTATTATTCGATCTTGTGCTCTTCTTGGGAACCTATTTGGTTTTTGTTTGTGTTTTTCAAGGTGGTGATGATACCTTTAAATAGTAGTTGAGGGTCTTGAATTTGAGAAAACCATTAGTCAACCTCAATGATATACGAATTCTTTACAATTTTTTAGCAACCATGAAATATTCTCTCCCAATTTTATAACAGTAAAATCAGAAGTGGCTTGATTGTTTGCCCTTGTTTTTTTTGGTCAATCTAAATTTCAAACTTTAATCTAGTTTCTAGCTTTTGATTTTATTACCAACTGTTGAATTGAAACTGTGAAGTTCTTGTTTTCTTTTTTCAAATTATGGAATAAATTTCTAAAATCATAACGCATTTCTTAACATGTTTGTAAGAACTCAAAAGAACTGTCGATGTTTTTATATGCGTTATTATCACAGGTGATTTTGTATGTATGTGTATTATCAAGTAAAAACTAGTGTGTTTATGTATGAAAAAGAGGGAACGTATTTTCAACCCTCATTTGAATGATTTGCGATCGTTATTTTTTTTCATACTGAAACCTATACCGTAAGAGCAAGAAATCAAAGAGAGAAGGTATTTTCTAATCCTCATCCGAATATAAGTAACTATATATACGATACGTGAAAACATGCATCTAACCACAAACCGAAATAAAGTCTTTAACAAACATAGTCTGATTGTCATCGATGGGAATTATAATTGTGATGTTTGGTAGTATTTGACATTCCTTGTATCAACTGATTCTTATTTGCCTTATTTTATCATTTAGTTGAAAACGACAAATTAATATTGATAGAATTTGTGTATGCATCAATGATTAGTTGTTTTAATATCGGAATGAGATCCTAATTGTTAGAATTCACGTTTAAGAGCATTGTTATTATATTATCGTATTTTCAATTCTCATGTATTATACCTTRTATTTGAACAACCAACAAGTTGAMCTTTTTTTGAAACTTGAAAGCCATTCAACTGCATTTAGTTCTAAATGATGAGAGACGACATCTCAAATAAGAGACAAGTATCTTTCACAAATGACAAAATGAGCACCCCTCAATTATGTAACATTCCCAACGTTTATTKWTCGGTTAACTTTAATTGTTTGTCGATTAAAAGATCATTGTTTTGCCATAGCCTGCAAGAGTTAACCATCTTCAACCCAACATTAAAAACACAAAAATGGATGTGTTTTCATCTCCAACCAACGCTAAAATACTAAAAAGATGGAGGTAAAAATATTTTTGACCTATATATTTGGAGGTTAATAATGTAAGCCCCATATATTAGTATAATCTTAAGTTGTTATAATTGTGTGTGTGTATATATATATTGATTAAAAAGTTTAATATATTAAGATGTTTATTACTATAATATTAAATATGGCTTTTAATGTGTTTTTTTAGCATATGATAGGAGTTGATTATTTTTAGTGTTCAATAAACTTACCATTTTTATTGTTTTTAGTGTTGTTTTTTAAATGATTGGGTTGAAAATATCCTGACTACTTTATACATGCGTAAAAACACAATGGATTTGATAATATTTTAAAATATGTTCAAAAAATAGTTGTTTTGTAATAACCAATTAACAAAAGGTAATTTGATATTTTGATAATTATTCATAGTTATAACTTTTTTATGAATTACTTATATGAATTCAATTACATTTGATAGCATTGAACCTAACTATCATCTGAGTAGACCGCTCGTGGGTCTTGAGTAGTTTGCCTTATGAAGCGATGGTGTAGGAGGTCCATTGATTATGCGATAAGACTGGAGCAGTTGACATACTTTCATCGCGATCTCTATAAAGATATTGATGGATGTTTTCCATCATGACTGGTTCCCTGCACGGCATAGGCGGTCTTCTTCTCATTGACTCCATATTTTGAATAATTTCATCCACAAGGCCTTGAGGAGGATGCCTTGAGGAGGAGGGAATATCTGTTTGTTGCATGGTGATTTGGGTGGTGGTCGTTTGGGTGGTCTGTGGTTCATTGGTTGGTTGTTGGTTTGTGGATTCTGGTGAGATAGGTTGGTTGGTGGGTGAAGTGGGTTGGTTTGTTTGTTGGGGTTGTGAAGGTTCAGGTTGAGGTGATGAAGGTTGATTTGTGGGTGATGAAGGTTGGGGTTGTGTTTGGGTTTCTGGTTGGGTTGATGGTTGGGATTCAGGTTGGGTTTCCTCATCGCTTGAGGAACTCAAAACGATGGGGTCTTGGGCTGTAGCAAAGGGAACCTGAGTAATTGGTTGAACATCAGAGAATACAATCTCTGGTTCCCTTGCTTGGGTTGCTTGGGGTGTTGGTGATTGTTGTGGTGATGGGTGAGATGGTTGTGGTTGTTCTTGTTGGGCAGGCTCTGTTTGTGCAGCCGCCATTGTCTCCCCCTCACGAGGACCAAGGCCCTGATCATCGGGGTCTTGTTCATCGTGTCTTGGGCGCTTGTGCGGTCGGTTAAAGAATGAACAGTAAACCGATGGACAGACCAGAGCATCGATGGACAGAACAGAGCATCGATGGAGAGTCCATTCATCGGTTAAAGAATGAACAATAAACCGATGGACAGACCAGAGCATCGATGGACAGAACAGAGCATCGATGGACAGTCCATTCATCGGTTGAAGAATGAACAGTAAACCGATGGACAATTCAACCAGAGGATCGATGAATGATACGATGAAGGAAACATTCTCATCGATACAATTGACAGTCTAATACTTAGAAGAATTTCTAAGTACTCATCCTACCATACCTTGAAGACTTGAAAAATAAAGGATGAAAGTGCCATGTCAATAATGACAGCTGGAGATGACGAATCTACAGCTGGAATTATAGTACATGTTTCCAATAATGCTTATCCATGTGAAAGAAGCACTATARACTTATAATAATCTATTTGCTGGAAAGAAGCACTATAGACTTATTATAATCTATTTGCTGGAAAGTAGCACTATGGACTTATTATAGTCCATATGTTGGAAAGTAGCACTATGGACTTATAATAGTCCATTTGATGGAAAGAAGCACTATGGACTTATTATAGTCCATTTACTGGAAAGTAACACGGTAGAAGTACTATAGAGTTATTCTAGTATTTAATCATCTAGTATAAATGGATGATTAAGTCCATTGTAAACAGTACGCTTGAAAGAGAGAAAGGCTTTTACTAACAGCTTTACATTCTAATATTCAGATAGTAAAACCTTTGAAGCTCAGAATTGTTCTTGAATATTTTTATTTTATTCTTGAGACTTCATATCTTACTTCGTCAGATTACAGTAATTTGGTTATTCCTAACTAGATTATTTGTATTATTGAGAGATCTGGGATCAACATCAACATTACTTTA
>NW_020200595.1:190547-192903 GCF_001531365.2 Cynara cardunculus var. scolymus
GGAATGCGGTTTTAGACACATCTTCATTTCGGATTTTCAATTGATGATAACCAGACCTTAAATCAATCTTTGAAAAATAAGTAGCCCCAACCAATTGATCAAACAAGTCATCAATTATTGGAAGAGGATACTTATTCTTAATTGTCAGTTTATTCAACTCCCGATAATCAATGCACATCCTCATTGATCCATCTTTCTTTTTCACAAACAACACTGGTGCACCGCATGGAGAAGTACTTGGTCTGATAAAACCTTTATCTAACAGTTCTTTCAATTGAGACATTAATTCCTTTAACTCAGAAGGAGCTAATCGGTATGGAGCACGCGCAACAGGTGTTGCTTCAGAAATTAATTCAATCTGGAAGTCTATCATTCGATCCGGAGGTAAATTTATCAAATCTTCCGGAAATACCTCAGGAAATTCCCTTACAACTGGAATATCCCCCATCTTTCCCTTTTCTTTCTTCACATCTATAACATATGCAAGAAAACTAACACATCCTTTCTGTACATACTTTCTGGYTTTCAAAACTGAAATTAGGCTAGAGTAACGATCACGCTTATCTCCATATATCACAACTCTTCCTTTCTCAGGTAAGTCTATATGAATCATCTTCTCATTACAGACTATATTAGCTTGGTTTTYAGCTAACCAATCCATGCCTATAATCACATCAACTTCTCTTAGAGGTAAAGGAAATAACTGTATAGGCACCTCGCATCATTCTATACTTATAACACATTCATCAATCCTTTCCTTCACCAAAACCTCACTATCATTTGCTGTTTCCACAATTAGATCCTCATTTAACGCTTTAGATTCTAAATGTGCGCAATTAACAAATGATGGTGACACAAAAGAACAATTTGCACCCGAATCAAATAAAACTTTGGCACATACTAAATTAACAAGGAATGTATCTGTAACCACTTCAGGATGCTCTTCCATCTCACCTCTCGTCATTTGAAAGGCTCTTCCTTTTGCATTAGACTCTACTGGTCTTGTTCCTCCCCGTCCACTTAGACTAACACGATTATCCACTTGACCATGACCTGTTGGCACATACCCAGATCCTCGACCCCCAGAATATCCAGATCCCCGACCTYCAGCAAAACCAAACCCTCTATTCTTTGCTTACGGACAATCAGTACTTATATGTTGGGGTGAATTACAAATATAACATCTTCACATCACCCGACAATCTCGAGCTATATGTCCAGGTTCCTGACATTTAAAACATACTCGAGATTCCGTATTGCAATTTCCTTGATGTATTTTATGACATCTGGTACACGCCTTATCATTGAACCTTGAGAGTGGTCGGTTCACATTTTCCATAAACCTCGGTCTACAGAAATCAGTAACAGTAACTTCCCCCTTTCTTTTCTCTCCAACCTTTTCTTGCGGTTGTCGGTTAATATCTTGTTCCAGTATTTCAGCAGCATCAACTGCCGCCTGAAATGTTGTCGGATTCCTAGATATCACATACTTTCTAAGATTTGCCTCCAATCCCCAWATATACTTTCTTACCTTACTGTTTTCGGATATAATATAAGCTTCGGCAAATCTAGATTGTTCCATGAAAACTTCAGTATACTGGCGAACTGACATATTTCCTTGCTCAAGACGAAGGAAATCATCTTCCAACTTTCTAACTGCAGCTTCAGGACAATATTGCATTTTAAACTTCACCACAAATTCTTCCCAAATCATAGTTTTCAGAATATTCGGGTCCGAACTAGACAGAACTTCCCACCAGTACAAAGCACTTGATCTCAAACGAGATACAACAAACATAACCTTGTCTTCTTCTGCACTTTTACTGATTTGCAGACTCAGCTCGATCTCCTTAGGCCAACACATAGCTTTAATAGGATCACGTTCACCAGAAAATTTAGGAGGTTTACACGCAAGAAACATCTTGATATCTCCTCCCTTTTATTCTAAGGACGCAGTAATAGGTACAGATGTACCAGTTACCGGTGTACTAGCTCCGACTTCCTCTTGCTCATAATTTCTTTCCACATTTGAATCAGTTTGATTTGTATGTCTTAACAAATTTACCAAACTCTCCTGAAATTTTCCCAGCTCTGCTGCCAACATATCTTGTGTAATATATTCAGGATCGGAAACATTATGTCTACCCCTCGCTCTTCCTCGACCTCGACCARACATTGAACTTTCTTGGGCCGACAATTCCTGTTCCCCACGAATTTGTTGTCTAGTACCTCGACCTCTTCCTCGTCCTCTACTACGACTTTGTGTTTCTATTACATTCTCTGGATTTTCTTCTTGCATAACATTCCTTCTTCCCCGACTTCTTCCATAGCCAGCAGAGGTCCTTTCCGATTGATT
>NW_020200595.1:192949-209692 GCF_001531365.2 Cynara cardunculus var. scolymus
AAAATAGTATTATTACAAAACATGAACTATCAAAATGTATCTTTAATACATATGCATAATAAACTATTATCAACATTTAGACTTTTCCCTTGCCTTTATCTTTCTGAGCACGTTGTCCTRCAAAATAGGTTAATCCAACATCGGAGCGTTAGACCAAAAGGTCTAGTGAATGTATAATCTCATACAACAATATATATTCCAAACATTCAGTTTAGAATCAAACCTGTTCTGAAACATAAGTATATTTATATTTCTCGCGGATTACACCGCCATTACACTCGCAGTTACACTGCCCATTATATCACTCTCGCGGTTACACCGCCATTTTATCACTCTCGCGGTTACACCGCCATCTTACTCGCAGTTACACTGCCATCATATCACTCTCGCGGTTACACCGCCATTATATCACTCTCGCGGTTACACCGCCATCTCACTCGCAGTTACACTGCCATTATATCACTCTCGCGGTTACACCGCCATCTCACTCGCAGTTACACCGCCATTATATCACTCTCGCGGTTACACCGCCATTATATCAGTCTCGCGGTTACACCGCCATCTCACTCGCAGTTACACTGCCATTATATCAYTCTCGCGRTTACACMGCCATCTCACTCGCAGTTACACTGCCATTATATCACTCTTGCGGTTACACCTCCATCACACTCGCAGTTACACTGCCATTATATTTAATAAAACATTTTCCAAAAACATTAGTTTTCATCCGGACTTGAAGTCCGGTCAAAAACTTGTCCGGATTAGATATCCGGTCAATATACTTTGAAAATAAACCAACTTCCTTGTCCGGTTTATAAATTCGGACAATACTTCACTTGAATCATTTGAACGGTTTACACATTATCCGGTCACCACTTGTCCGGTTTAAACAATATCCGGACAAAGCTTAAACGGTTTAAGTATCCGGATTTCAATCTGGACACCACTTGTACGGATTTCTCAATAATCAACATAAAACACAATTGAATCCACAATAACCAATTCTAAAATGCTTATCAGATCATATATAAGCAATTCATATTCAAAGCTCTAAACACTCACCTTTTAAAGATTGAGAATCGAAGCCTTTAAAACTCTCCTCTTCTTGTGAAATCCTCAAAATCTTCAGAGAAATTTCAAAGTGTAATATGTGTATGTGTGTGTCCCTTACTTTAAAAAAAACTATATATATATGCACAACCATAGAGAAAAGTGAGGGGCGGTTCATGAACCGACTCCCCCTCTTTTCTTATTATTATATTTATTTATATTTTTTTTAAATAAATCCATACACACATATCCATATCATACATACATATCCATATCATACATATATATCTATATCATACATATATATATATATAAACCTAATTTAATACCAGAATATTACACTTAACAAAGAAAAGGATAATGCTAGCTTATGGTTCATACGAAAACTTGGTTTTGATTGACTCATCAAGGACTTATGAAAGGCTTTGAACTTCATAATTGGTATACCTCTCATTGTGTGTGCACTAAATGCCTTGATCATGCATATTTTTTCAAATTGAGTCTTTCTGTTGTCTTTTGGTTGCTTGGGGATAAGTTTGGGGGTGTGATATGTATTGAGAATTCAATGTATAGAGCACTCATTTTACAAGTTCTTAGCTAGATTGTTTTCCTATTATCCCTATATTGAGTCATTTTATTACTTTATTTTTCCTTTTATTAAATATGGAGCTAAATCATGTAATTTACTTGGTTCTACACCAAGTGGAGTCTAAAGTAAAAAATTGTTGAATTGTTTGACGCTACAGCATTGATGCAGCAGCGACCTGATGCTTTTTGGCTTATTGAAGATCTTAATGGGATAAGCTTATGGCTCTTTTTGGATTCTAGAAGATTCTGAGCTGCTGACTTTTGATGTAAACTATTATTAAAATTTTGTTTGAAAAGGTGTAACTAACTAGTTCATAGATGTACTCCCTAGTTACCTTTTTGTGGTGTTACCCTTTGGTTCTCCATTTTGTCACTTTGTGACTTGTTTTTGTATAAATAGGGGTGTGAGGACTCTTATTTGTATCATCCAAAATCACGTCCTAAAAGCTAGTTCATCTCTCTAAATCAGGAAGAAATTTAAGTTTTTTAATTGCTTTTAAGATTGTTCTTTACTTTCCGTCATTTAGTTTATGTTATTTACTTTCTGCTCTTTTATATTTCCGCAATTTATATTACGTCAGTTACTTTCCGCAATTTATATTTATGTCTTTTTTCCGTCATTTATTTTACTTGTCATTTACTTTCTGTTATGAGTAGTTAGATTCATAGCTTGGGTGTGAGACGAAAGTGTGAGATCTTAAACCGAAAGAAAGTAGTTATTGTTCGTTTTTCGTTCAAAGTTTTTATAAAAACCAAAGACACTTCTTGACGAGTTGATCACTTTGAAAGTGTTAAAGTTCCCATGGTCTTAGGTATAAGCCATTGAATGCACGTCAACTTGAATGATATAAGATGTAGACTTGAGAAAGTTGCCGACAAGGAGACTTTTCATTAATATCTTTTAAAATAATTAATTCTCGACAGGTTGGTCATTTGTTAAAGTGTTAAAGTGTGGTAGATTCAGAGGTGAACTACCTAGAACACATGTCAACTTGAATGATATGGGAATCGGTTCGAGAGAGTGATTTTTAACAAAGAGATTTGTTTATCCATATATTTTGAGGACACATTCGTCACTATCCCTGGTCCGGATACAACATAGAGATATGGGTTGAAAGCTATAATATAGTGCAATGGTGAAATTCCGAGAGGAACACCCTCAAAATAGATGGTGGAACTAAGTTATAGTTAACTGTTTGTTGTAGCATCCCTAAAGCATTGGCTACTGAAATTTGTGTTTGAGTCTCACAACAAGTCTTACACCCATGCTACATTTGTTTATTCTATTATTTGCATTTATTAACTCAGTAACAAATCAAAGTCCTTAAATTCTCCATCTGAAGTTAGTCTTTCAACTCGAGATCTTGCAACTTAAGATACCTATCCCTGTGGAATATGATATTTGGTTCTTACCATTTTATTACTTGAATGCGATAGTGTTGACAAATGTATACTTGCATGTGTTACCACTTAATGTTGTAGAGATGCAATATCTAGATCCCGTCACCTGACCTTGGAGTTTAATCGATATCCAAAGTCACTCGATGTCGTTGTTCGTTAAAGCCTTGCTTCATTATTATGTTCTAAAGTGAGCAATTCACAGGACGGATGTATAATGCAGAATGTAAAATAAAATAAACTAAATGGTCAAAAAGTTACAAGTGTTGGGCAAGACCACCAATGGGTTATCAATAAAGAAATAAAAAAGAAAAGAACAAAAGAAAAACTAGTTGAGGAGCTGGTTAAGCTTTTGTGACCTTCTTGACCACCTGTTTAGCAACCATGATCGTGGTCTGGATGAACCTGATGTCAATAGAAGGGTCTTGAGTTTCCTCCTTATCAGAATTTAATTCATCTTCATTCCCATCATTTTCAAGGAAATATTCAAGGTCCTCTACGGTGTTCTTTAGGGGATCCTTTCCTTCTAAGTGTCGTTAATAGCGGCCTATATTTTAAGACGCGTCATGGGATGCCACCTAGTCCTTCAGCTTAGTGACCTATCCTCTCGATCTTTTCAAGCGTGATTTAAGTTCCTTGGTCTCTTTTCATTCGCGACCAAAGACAATTTAGTCTCTTTAACCTTCGCCTCAAATGCCGATGCTGTCTAGAGCATCCATCAAGTAAATCCTTAACTCATCTTTGACTCGATCCTTCTCCTCTAGACAAGAAAGAGCATCGTCAAGCTTAACCTCGAACGCCTCCTTAGATGCATTGGCCTCTAGAGCCCATGAGACACCACGGCCTTGACATTGTCAAGCTTGGCATGTAAGGCCAGCGAGGATTGAAGGGCCTGCAAAAACTCATGATTAGAACAACAGAATCAGAGTACAACGTATTTAATGAAAAGAGAAAGCATTACCATGAAATAAATCCCCACAACATGGCCATCGACATCCTCAATTTAGATCTATGCGTACCTCTCCTTATTATAAGGCAAAAGTAACCCTTCCAACAAAGGAAAGATTTCCTTCAACTCCAAAGCATCCGACTTAATAATATCCGATGGGAGTTTTATTTTTAGAATCATCGAGGACAGCTCCCAAGCATCCCCGTCCAACTTAACCTTGCCCTTCAAAGATAAGGATCTTGTCTTCGATGCCCCACTAGTCTCACTTAGGGTGTCGCATCATAGACGCCATCACCTTCCTTTGATGGATTTTATGAAAGAGAGAGAAATCGACAGAATAGTTTTTTTGTATATCCTTATAAAGCATTACAAAGAAAAAGAAGAATATATATATAGGAAAGCTTATGACTAATCATTCCTAAAAAGACTCCTCTTAAATATGGGTGCTATAATCAACATCCCTTAATAGACGCTTCTAAATAAGGATAGGATAGTAACCAAAAATATAAAATTCTATATTACCCCTCAAGATGTAGCATGTAAATTTGTAATGCTAATCTTGCCAAGAAGGAATTGAAGTTGCTGTGCAGTAAGTCCTTTTGTTAACAGGTCTGCTATCTGCATCTTACTGCTGATCTGCATGGGAATTATCTCCTTAGACGCAACACGTTCACGAACAAAATAACAGTCCATTTCGACGTGCTTAGTTCGTTCGTGAAAAACCGGATTATTGGCTATGTGACGAGCCGCTTGATTGTCGCAAAATAAGGGTGTGGGTGACGAAACATCAACTCTTAATTCACTGAGTAACCATCGAACCCAAATGACTTCACTAACCGTGGAGGCCATGGCTCTATATTCTGCTTCGGCTGAAGATCGTGATACAACAGAGTGTTTCTTGGTTCGCCAAGGAATGGGAGTCCCCCCTAGTAAGAGGAAGTAACCGGTACGTGAACGTTTCGTATAGGGGCATCCTAACTAGTCAGCGTCATAATACGCGTTTAAGACAGGATCCCCGGCTCGGGAAAGAAGGATGCCTTGTCCAGGTGTAGCTTTTAGGTACCGAAGAACACGATTTGCTGCTTCCAAATGATTGCTTCTTGGATCAGCCACAAACTGGCTTAGGACATTAACCGAATAGGTAATGTCTGGTCGTGTAGCCTGAAGATACAACAACCGGCCAATCAATCTGCGGTATTGACTTGCATCAACACTACGTTCATTTTCACCTTTGTCTAGTTTCAAGCCGTGTTCGATGGGAAAGGAACTTGGCTTGCAACCCAATTGTCCGCTGTCCTTTAAGATGTCCAGCGTATACTTCCGTTGGCTTAGAACCAGGCCATCGCTAGTTTTGGCTGCCTCTATCCCGAGAAAGTATTTTAGTGGACCAAGGTCTTTGACACTAAACTCTTTGTCAAGCTGTTTCTTGATTTCTTGGATTTTGTCAAGACAATTTCCGGTAAGAATGACGTCGTCCACATAGATTAAGGCAGCCACCGTGATACTTTTAGTTTCATAAATGAACAAGGAGTGATCGGCCTTGGACTGTTTGAAACCTAAGCTTAAAAGAAAGGCGGTGAACTTGTGATACCAATTGCGTGAGGCTTGCTTTAACCCATATAAAGATTTTCTTAGACGACAAACTCGAGTCTCACCATCCTTAGAAAAACCTTGAGGAATTTTCATGTAAACCTCCTCATCTAAATCACCATGCAAAAAGGCGTTGTTCACGTCAAGTTGATGGATGATCCAATCTCTCTTCACGGCCACCGCTAATAAAGTTCGAACCGTGACCAATTTTGCCACCGGTGCGAACGTGTCATAATAGTCCACGCCCTCCATTTGAGTAAAACCCTTCGCAACTAAACGAGCTTTGTATCGTTCAACTTTGCCATTTGGTTTGAACTTGATTTTGTAAACCCATTTTGAGTCTATTGCTCGTTTGCCTTTGGGTAGATCTTCCAAGGTCCAAGTTCAATTTTTCTCTAGTGCCTTGATCTCCGTTTGCATAGCTTCACGCCAACGGGCATCTTGGGCAGCTTGTTTGAAACGCTTGGGCTCATCGTTATTATTGATGGTCGTGAGGAAAGCTTTGTGATTAGCCGAAAAATTATCATAAGAAACAAAATTAGAGATAGGATGGCATACCGTAGAGGTGACTTGATTGGATGTTGCAACCGGGTGATTGACCGAAGGGGGGACTTGTACCACGAAGTCTTTGAATCTCGATGGCTGAGTTCTGGTTCGAGAAGGCCTTGTCTCGTATTGGGCTTCTTCATTTGGTTCATTTGTTTCAAGTTCATCATTATTGGGCTCGCCTTCATCGTTTTCTTGGCCCACTTCATGCTCATCATGAACTTCATGTGAGTTGTTCGGCTCACTCACCTGGTCATGGTTCATTTGAAGATCTTGCTCCATGGGGTGTTGTACTTCGCTTTGTGTCAAGATTGGTTCATCATGACAATGACAATCGTGACATATCATCGGTTCTGCGGTGTCCTTTTCATGGTCTTCTTGGACATTTTTGAAAGGGAATTTTTCTTCATGAAAGCTGACATCTCTACTAACTATTATTTTTCTGGTCTCGAGATCAAAGATTTTGTACCCTTTAGTTCCAGGGGGGTACCCAAGAAAGACCCCTGGTTTCTCCCTTTCCTCGAACTTGTCTCCTTTAGTATCGGTGTTTTTAAAGTAAACAAGACACCCAAAAACCTTTAACAAATCATAATCCGGTTCTTCGTTCCAAATTAATTCAAAAGGAGTCTTGTTTTTAATGACCTTAGAAGGAAGACGATTGATAACAAAAGCTGCGGTTAAAATGCATTCTCCCCAAAATCTTTTAGGAAGATTTGCACCTATCCTTAAGGCACGAGCTGTTTCGAGTAAATGCCTATGTTTCCTTTCAACGACGCCGTTTTGTTGGGGAGTATAGGGACATGTGGTCTCTAACAAAATTCCCTTTTCGTTGTAAAACTCAATCATATTGGTGGATGTGAATTCCCCACCATTATCACACCTGATTCTTTTGATCTCTTTCTCAAATTGCACCTCTATTAGTTTGTGAAAAATTTTGAGATATTGACTTGCCTCATTTTTGTGTTTAAGAAGAAATATCCAAACCGCTCTACTGAAATCATCAACTATTGTAAGGAAATAGTTGGCTTTTGTATAAGATGGAACACGATATCTTCCCCAAATATCACAATGAATTAATTCAAACGGAGCATTTGTTTTGATAAAACTAGAAGGAAAAGGTAATCTAGTATGTTTTGCTTTAGCGCAAGAATCACAAAAATTACCCAGATTAGTAATGCTAGTTTTGAGAAAATCTACTCTAGCAAGCTTTCCTTTTGAAGCATGTCCAAGTCTTTTGTGCCATGTCTCAATGGTAGTGCCCATAGCCTTTCTTCCTTGAATCATCGTCATCCGGTATAGTCCCCCTTGGCATCTCCCCGTACCAATCAAGTTCCTCTTCAGCAGCCCCTGCATGACACAAAAGTCAGGAAAAAAAGATATGCAACATTGAAGGTCGCGACTAAGGCGACTGACAGAAAGAAGATTGCATTTAAAATCCGGAACATAAAGAACTCCATTCACTTTTGCTCCTCCAGGAAGAACATAGTCCCCCTTTTCTTTTACTGGAATGGAGTCTCCATTTGGAATAAGCACGGGAGGCTCAAAGTGGGCGGCTTTCTTGTTAACAAGAATATCAGGTAAGTAAGTAATGTATTCGGTACAACCTGAATCGAGAATCCACTCACCCTTTTTGTTTTCTTTAAGAGCCATATTAGCTACGGGCTTTGTACCGTCATTATTACCTGCTCCAGGAAAGTGCTTCAAGAAAAGTTGGTAGTTTTCGTATGTCAAACCTGGAATCGGACTTGTCTCCATCTCGACACATGCGGCCTTTCCCTTTGCCTTTTCCCTTTTCTTTCCAGGCCACCATTCTGGGTATCCGATCAGTTTGAAGCAACCCTCACGTTTATGGTCATCTCTGTTGCATTCGGTGCAATGTTCGATAGTCTTGGTTGCGTTCTTCTCTTTATTCGAACCTGCAGAAATATTACGCCTTTGAAAGGCCTTGAATGCAGCCGTCTCAAGCGGTTTATCATTTGAGACGGCTCTTTGCCTTTCATCCTCAGCCGCCATGTGGTACGCTGTCCCGAGAGAAGGGATTGGCTTTGTAGCTAAAATTTGGGTTCTAATGACTGTGAATTCACCATTCAGCCCCATCAAAAATTCATAGAGGTGTTCCTTTTCTTGATGTTCATTTAGCCTTTTGCCAATATCACACTCACACTTGTTGCAAGAACATCGAGGAAAAGGATATATGGATTGGGCTTCATCCCATATGGATCGTAATTGCGTAAAGTATGTGGAAACGGAAGCGTTACCTTGTCGAGTAGAAGCAATATTTTGTTTTAATTCATACGCTCTAGGGGCACTCTCCTTCCCAAAGCGTTCATTCAGATCTGACCATATCTCCAACGCCGTTCCTGCGTACTTGACGCTATCTCGTATGTTCTTTTCCATGGCGGTTGTTAACCAACCCTTTATCATAGCATCAGCTCGCATCCAAGGCATGTAATCCTTGGAAGCCTTTTCGGGTTTCTTGATCGTTCGATCAACAAACTCTATTTTGTTTTTAGCAAACAGAAAGTTTGTCATCTCTTGGCTCCAATCGGCAAAGTTATTGTCATTGAGGATCTCGTTCACGTGTAGCTGTTGGATAATCGGACGGATGAAGGTAGTAGGATGAATCGTACGTGATCCCACCACTAGACCCTTCTCCATCTTTGGTTTTGTTTTGATTATCATCTCCTGCCATTCTTCAAGATCAAGAGCTAGGTTTGTTAAACTTGCTCTGATACCATAATGGATTTTATGAAAGAGAGAGAAATCGACAGAATAGTTTTTTTGTATATCCTTATAAAGCATTACAAAGGAAAAGAAGAATATATATAGGAAAGCTTATGACTAATCATTCCTAAAAAGACTCCTCTTAAATATGGGTGCTATAATCAACATTCCTTAATAGACGCTTCTAAATAAGGATAGGATAGTAACCAAAAATATAAAATTCTATATCCTTAACTCTCTTCTATTTCTTTCTCTTGAAATCTTTAACCTTATGGGCAAGCATGGCCTTGTGGCTTCCCACTCCTCCTTGGAAAAGGGATATCTTCCGACGGATCCTCGTGAATACAAAGGGAAAAAAGCATGCAATTAAGTAAAAGCACCCATGGTTATAAACCCTCGACCCTCGGTCGAGGTTAAACAACTAGTAGGTCTCAAAATCCACAACGACGAAACCCTCGATTCCTGCTCTGAGGTTATCTATTAAATAATTATGACGAAGAAGAAGAGCTTACCTGTCATCACCTTGACTTCTTCTTAATTTCCTCCCCCGTTCTTTGTTCAATCTCTGCACCTTCCTCGCTAGGAAGAGAAACCTTATCCTCTTCAATGTATCAACCTCTGGATAGTTGAGTGAAACCACGACTGGGGATCCATAGAAACCTCTCAATTTTTACCCTTGAGTATCCGGAAGGAGGGTAATGGCAGAAAAATCGATGGCTGCACAAGCAGGGTCAGTCCTAAGATTTTTTTTATGCCTGTGTGAAAATAATAAAAAATGCCCATAAGCCTATTTTTTTTTAAATCTATGAAACAACGAAACATGCGATTTTTTATAGAGTTTAGAACCTATTCAAACAAAATGTCTCATCCTCAAGTTGATTTTTATTAATTATAATAAAAAAAATACAAGTAGGACATAAAAATCAAAATCCCGAATACAAAATATAGAATGATAAAAGGATAAATCTTGGATTAAGATTGTGCTTCCTTCTTTTCCAGTTTTCCCTTTTTCAAATTGAAACTAGCAAAATAGAAATTTTATTTCACTATATGGGACTTAAAAGAAAGGAAAACTATAAATTAGTTTTTAGCTAAAATAGTAAATTACATCCAAATTATTGTCATAATGAACAAAAAGTAAAACTCAAAAGTTACAGATATAACAACTAAAGGCTAATGACTTATTTGTTAACAGCTTAATGGAACTAACAGCTTAATAAGCTTAATGGAACTAACAACTTATACGTTCAATCATGCATGACTATTTCGTAGTGGCTTAATGATATATAAAAAGACTTATCGAGTAAGCTTCTATGAGGAGCTTTATATAGAAAGTCAAGTTGTTTTTGCCAAACATGTCCCTTCCAACTAAACAAATGTTCATTATATATGTGAAAAAAACTCTCCCAAACAAAATCTTTTCCAACTTATACAAACAATTTTATCCATATAGAACTTAATTAAAAAAAAAACAATCAAACAGCCCCTAAATCTAATGTGGTAATGCAAAACCCCAAAGTAAAGAAAAGTCAAAAGAACAATAATAAATTGTAAAATACATAAAATATATGTTACTATGCATTGCAAAAAACAAGTGCTCAATAATTAATACAATACCACAATATGTTGTTAATATTTGCAGTGTGCTCCAACTATGTTGATACAGTGATATGCTCATGTGCATTGAAAATTCCAATTATCATATATTTGAATATGAAAGAGGAAGACTCATTATCAAAATGATAAAAGCCTCTTAGCCTTAACCTAGTAGGTTAGTAACCCACACGACCACATGACCCAACTTTATAATAATCAGTTAAATTATAATTTTTTTTTGGAAAAAGATTTAAAGATTCAAAAATCATAGTATGACTCACAAAGCAACTCGATAAATTCAATCAACATTAGAAATCAGTCATTCGAGATTTTCATCTTTGATTTCTTGAATCTAATTTCATGACCGTTAATCGGCTAGAAAGAGAACTTCATGCCGTGAAAATTGAAATAGTCGAACTTTGAAGAACAATAGATATTAGATTGAGTAGTTACAATGATGGCATTAACCGGTTCACGATGTGCATTCAGTATTTATAACTACTAGGCGTTGGACCTGTTTTTATAGTTAAAGCTCGGTTGTTCAATTCCTAAATTATTAAACTCAAAATTAGTAATAGATAACAATTTGATGCCCCTTTAGGTTTTGATGCACTGTGCGACCGCACGGGCTGCACGTGGCCAGGGCCGGCCTTGGCACAAGAAACCCAAAAACGACAGGTCGTAGATAAAGAAAACTCTCGACCAAAAATACGATGCACGACAAAAGAAAAAATACTTACGCCCGTATTTTATCCAGAGGTGATTCATTGGTCGTCATCCCCCAACGACGACATCTTCCTAAAGGCGTATTTGGTTTTCCACTTCCTATCATTGACAATAGTGTTATGAGTTAGGACCCTATTACCCTTACCTTGGGTAAGGGCTATATCAATTGTTTATCTCTAGTTTCACGAAGTACGTCATCAAAAGTTCATAAATGGTGAACGATGAATCCTAGTAAAACGTCAGGCGTTTTACACTGACAATTCTCCAAAATTGAGGCATCATCTGTCCTGAAGATAAATGAAAGATATCCATCAATGATCTTCATTGAGAAGAAAAGGGCCACGAAAACCCTATCTTAAAAGGGTATTTGTATAGAATGAAATACCCCATAGGACATTGCTCCGACCTAATAGTACCAGGAATATACAATCGCACATTCGCCTTTAGACCTGCCAGTTGTCTAAAGGCCAACAAGTTCTCTCTATTGTCCAAAGAACTAAAATGGTCTAGCATTCTTTCTACAACTAAGAAAAGTATATTCGGTTCTACTTCTATAAGCTTTCCTAAAAACCCTCAAACACACAGAACGAAGAGAAAGATTTATATCTTATGAAAAAACTCAAAAACACCTCAAATTTGGCAAGGATTTGTCGGTTCTTCTCTTGAAAGAAGGGATTCAGTTCTATCTCTCTCTAAGAAACTTCCATGAAGCATAAAAAGGTAAAGATTTCAAAAGAATCCCATATTCATATGGACTCACATGTCAGGTCAATTGTCTGATGATGGATACCTATCCACAATGTTTCATGTTACCCGTCGTATGACCAACATGTGTCCGCTACAGTTGTAAACACGTGTGTAACATCCTCATGATGTCATAGAATCTTGGACATCTTGATTCTCCATGCAACCTGTTCGGTTTTTCATGACACATGTCAAAAGGAACCCTTCGATTAGCTATTTTATTTTTAGCGCAAGATTCAAAATTTAAATCTTGGGGGGTAAACTGCTTCGATAAAAAATATGCACCCTCGACCATCGAGGATATTATCCATGACTGTAACATCAATGATCAGGATTCGCATGACTAAGAACTTCTTCGCCTGTGATCATGGTTATCTACGATCACAAGATCCTCGACCCTTGGTCGTAGATATCTATCTACAACCGTGATTATCCATAACATGCTTAGACTAACGACGTTCATTGCTTTATGCTAACTACGACATCTGTTACCTTTGGTATTTATTGAAGGCCTCATATATTTATGATTAAGAACCACCTCATTAATTCATCAAGGTAATCGGTGACCAATCATCAATGGCGTAATAAAGGCTGAATATTATCTCCATAAAAGCTTCTAAACAAATGATAGTTGGAACATTCAATGGGAGCAACTATAAAAAAACCAAAAGAATTCGAGAAAATACATCTACACACCAGTAATTGTTGTGTTATATTATTTTCCACGACCAACATGGTTATCCATGATTGTAATTGTAATCTTTCTTACAAAGGACAACGTCCTTGCTTGTAACACTCGGAAATTTTGAAGTAAGTAAAATTCCCAAATTTCATATTTATCGTTATTTCATTTTTTTAATAACTAAAATCAAGTATATGGTATTCTGGTTACGTTTGGGTATCATGCTAAGCAAGAAAACACGCTTTAAGTGGGGTGAGAAAAACCTTTTGTACAAATCTTGCTATTATGATAGTGCTAGGGGGCACAATAGCATGTCAGAGTATCCCTATATGTTTGAACTTTCGGTACATCTTTTACTAGTGCCAGCCATACTATAGCATGGCAAGATCGCCGGAAATGCCCCCAACAACATAAATACCCAATTTTCATCTTCTTTCCTCATTTACTCCTCTTATCTACCTCATTTCTTCTCCAAAAATTCTACTAGGGTCTTCCATCATGGTCAAGACCAAGTCCTTTCAAGTATTTAAGGGTTTTGTGAAGTTTTCAAATTAGGAGGAAGGTCCAAGTTCATCACCTCCACTTCTAAGGTTTTATCATTTTTCTAGGTTTTCTCTAAAACCTAGTAGTTGAGTTTTAAATAGTTTGTATAACTAGATACATGCGTAAATATGTTCTTTAATGCCATTACAAGCTTTAATTTCATATATTACACGTCCATTTGGTTGTTTGAACTTACTCTGATATTTAACATTTTATATATATTTTAGGATAAAAGTTAGGTCAAGGTCAAAATGATGATTTCTAGTATGATATACTCTTATTTGGAATGGTTTATATGAAACTTGATTTATCACCTTGATATATTCATGAAAATAATATTGGTGTTATTATTGACCTAAAACTGTGGTATGGTCTCCAAATGCTAGTAGTATGATTAGGAACGAGGTTATAAGCTCATGTTGTAACTTTTTTATATGAGAAAATGGAAGTTGCCAAAATATTGATTTGTTGGACATTTCACTTGGAATTTATGAATGGTTGGACTACCAAGTAGGCACTAATAAGGTTGGGTCTTGAAGTGATACCTTTGTGGTAGGCAGTAAGGGGTTGTTCGGTAATGGCTTAATGGACTGTTAAGCCTTTATGACTTATTCAGTTAGACATACATTGTTGTTCATTTCTGGCTTGTTCGGTCAATCGATCGCTTAATTGATCAGCTAGAAAAGTAGAGTCCTATAGACTCAGCCACTTATTGATCCCTTTATTCCATGTTTGTCCTTTCACATTTCCAGAACCCACCAAATGCCCAGCTTCTCTCATTTCCATCTATCCATACTCTCGATCTCAATTCTCTCCTTCATCCTGGTTGCTCCTCTGCTCCCTCTACCTCCATAGATTTGCACTCTCTATTCTCGATCAATCCACCTCTTTTTGTTTGCCATTGAAACTAAAGACTACAAACCCTAAAAAATTTGTATTAAAGGCATAAGTCAACCAAGCAAACATACTCATTTCAACCCAGGATGAGGAAGAAATGTAAGAAAGTAATTTTTTTTGTGAAAAACGATAGAAAAACGAGAAATTAGTTCAAACAGAAAAAAAAACATTGTTCTTTTTCCTTATGCGTCTCCTTCCAGCATGATTTGCAATGAACATCAAGATTTCATCTCTATATATTATGGGGATATTAGAAAAAGAACAGAAAGAGAAAGATGAGGGTGGAAACTTTGTAATCTTGTGGAAGCTTTTTGATTTTTTATTGTAGATTCAAGAAACCTTCAAATGGGAATAGGATAATTAAGATTAATTGCTAGAATTAGGGTGGAATACACTATTTATATAATTTTTAGAATTAGGTCATTGAAGTTATCATTAATATGTAATGGTATTATCAAGAAATCTTCTTTGTTCTTTGCAGCAAAAAATACCAATGTTATTTATTCAGGGGTAAAATGGTCATTTCAACCATTCAAACTGTATATTCAGCAAAACAACCAAACAACAATGTATTTTATATCATACAGGCAACTATATTAATACACAAAACTTTATACATATAGGTCTTAATGCAAAATGAATCGAACAGCCCCTAAGAACCACAAAGCTTGAGGTGCTACCTTGAGTGTAGGCACCAAGTTTTTGTGAGCTTGGAGGTGTTATCCAAAGAGATAGACACTAAGGTCAACCTAATCTTGAGGTGAAACTTGTTATCAGTCAATAGGGACTTGAGCCTTATGATCAATTATGGACACCTAATCCCATTGGATGACAAACATACTCTTGTGCGCCCCCCCCCCCCCCCCGGTCAATCCCAAAAGGACATTGTGTTTGGTTTACATATGGTTGTCATTACTGATTGTTTTGTAATTGCCTATCTCATGTTCATGCTCACTAGGATTTTTGTGCTAACACTTTCTTGGTGTCAGCATGTACCTCAGGTTCGAAATGTGAGAATGCATAGGCGGTCCTTTACCATCTTATGGAGCTTTAGGGAGCATTCTGAGATTTCGCCTTTGAATTATTTTGGTGGTTTAGGTGACACCCAATTGTAATCATCTTTCTTTATGGAGTTAAATTAGGAGATTGTTATCCTCATACCCTTTGTTACAAGTTGTAATTAAACAAGCATATAAAAGTTTCCCCATTTGTGGAATGCTCATATTCTTATATTTATATATCGTATTTCCGTCTTTTTTTGTAAATTTTGTTTTCCCATTTTTGAGGTGTTACGAGTTGGTATGAGAGCTTTGGTTTAAGTGAATTAGGTATGAACCTAGATGCCTAGTGTTAAGCTGTGAAAAGTTAGTGCTAAATTCCTTAGCCATGGGTAAAAGTGTAGGACTGGAAGAGTATAAGTACTAACGAAAATATATTAACGGATAGTTATACCGATGGTTACCAGAATTTTTGTGTGGGAGATATTCAAAATGTCATATGGCCCATGCTATTATGAATATATTACTACATGATCATGCTTGAAATTATTATTGTATGATGAATAATAAATATAGTAGTATGTCGTAAAGTGTTGATCTTATAAAGAATTGACTAGTATGATCCTTGCATTGTGTATGATAGTTCATCATGGTAAACACTCGAAGTCAACAAGTAACCTGAGATGATGCTAATGAGGCTAGCGTGAGGGCTTGAGAACTACCGAGGGAACCAAGGCAAGTCACCAACGTTCAAGAACCCCCAATCCACAAATATTAAGGGGTATCATTGATGTTTTACCACAAACAAACCTAAACCTCAGCACCGCAATTATTCAAGAGATATCCCCTTAGTCTATAATGATGGCCAATATTATGTAAGCGATGAACTCCGCTATAGACAGACGGGAAGAGACATTGATGTAAATGTTGAAGGACATAGATGCAAGCAACCGGAGACATAAGACCGTTACCGAAAATACAATGATTGGTTTCAAGGGAGGTGTTAATGCTAATGGCACAAAAGAGCAAGCGGTCATGGGCGTTAGACAAGGAGAAAAAGTTTGCTCTTGTAAGATGTTCTTACATAGCAAGCCACCTGAGTTTTCGAGAACCACGGATCCAATTGCATGCATGAATTTAATCCACGAGATCTAGAAATCTTTTGATTTTAGTAAGTGTGGATAAAGACAAAAGGTGAATTATGCATCGCAGATATTTAAAGGGGAAGCCCAAGATGGTCGAACGTCACCAAGTCTGCCCTTGGACCTGTTGTCGTGTCACTTTTTACTTAGGAAGTTTTCAAAGGGAAGATTTTGGATAAATATTGTAACGAAAGAGCATTATATCGTATCAAAGAAGAATTCTAGGGTCTTAAGAAGGGAGAAATGACTGTGGTTGAATACTCAAGGATTTTCATGGAAAAGCTCGAACTTAAGGGGCATCTACCCATGGACAAGAAAGCAAAAACCAAGGCTTACTTCAAAGGCTTACCAGCCGAGATAAAAACATCGGTATGCAATTCTAAGGTAACAACTTTTCAAGAGGCCATGGAAGAAGCCTGTTGATCCTCTCTCTCTCAGTGATTTGATGATAATCCCTTTTTCCTTTCGATGTATTTATGTGTCTGTAATTTCAGTTCCAGCGATCATACACTGAGCTTGTTCAGTGATCGCTGAAGAACTTGTTTTGTAATTCATTCAGAGACAACGATA
>NW_020200596.1:0-1555 GCF_001531365.2 Cynara cardunculus var. scolymus
TTAATAATGAAATAATTTATTTTTGGTTTAATAATATAACATTTTATAAAGATAATAATTAAATATTATGTTAGAACTCAATAACTATTCTAATTATATGTTATATTTTTTATATTTAAAATAAGATGTTTATCATATATTTGATTATGTTTATCTGCAGTTAGTTACACAAATTCAGATATAGAGCTTTAATAAGTTATACTTACGCACAATTTATTTACAATCTTGAGTTTTAAGTAATATGTATTAATAAACAGTACTTTACATATAAAAAATGATTTTTAAAATTTTTTATCAAATATTTTATAATATAGTATAGATTTATCTTTCATTAACAGTCGTTCTAAAATTTTGGTCAATGGTCAGCCTATTATGTAAAATTATGTCGGAAATCAAATGCTGTATTATTTTCATTTCGTAAATCATGTTGTAATGTTTTTTGAAACAGAGGAAAACATTTGTTAGCAATAGTTTTTTATTAATATATAAATAAATGGAAGAAAAGAAAATGATTTTGATTAAAATTAGGTAGTCTGCAAACTGCAGTAGCCACAGTGGCTATATATGCAACACGTCATTGAGGTGGTGGGTCCCACTTTATTAAATAGTATTAAAACAATCATAAATTTATTATAATTTCTTTTTCTTTTTTAGCCGGCGCACCAATGCCGTCATCTAGAGGGTCCACAAGGGTCCAGACATAACCATGATATGCTAAGCCCAACATAATCCTTTTCTGATCCATTCGGTTATATCATAATCTGTATTCACTCTGCTGGTTGGATCATAAAAATTGACCTATTGACTATGACTTGAATTTTCTTTTTTGTTTCGATCATTTGAAATAAAAATTGGGTATTTTGTGACGTCACAACAAGATTTTAATTGTAACGTGTAATAAGTAGGCTAATTTCCGTAACGATTTTAGTCCTTATCGTTAGTGAATCCTGCGCCCTTTCTCTCCCACTTCTATCTCCATGCACCAAAACTCAAAATCAAAACCCTAAATACGTCAAAATCAAGTTATTCCACTAGCAATTGGAAACAAAAACCACAAGGGTCCTTTGATCGGTTGTTCATAATCAAAATCGCTTTTTATCGATTTCATGAATGGAGTAGGAACTGAGGTGAGGTTGATGTTGAAGAAGTAGTTGGTTGCAAGTGAGGTAGGTGCTCGGGTTGCTGCAGGTGTTGGGAGGTTGGAGGCTGAAGAAACAGTTTGGTTGAAGCTTAGATACATGTCTTTAATAGGAAGAGGTTGAATAACATTCATATAGATAAACTCGTGTATATATATATATATATATATATATATATAGAGGAGTGATCATATGAAAACCGCCCTCATTTGTGTAAACCGTGCAAACCATCTTCATCTGTCGATTTCATTATTTAATCTTATGAAATTTTTTCATGAAATTGTTTAATCTTGTGAAATTGTTTCATATAATACTCTTTTTGATGAAGTTGTTTCATATATGGTTGTGAAATTGTTTCATATAATACTTAATGAAACTGTTTCATGTATTTCTCTAAAATTAAAATTATGAAGATG
>NW_020200596.1:2705-6188 GCF_001531365.2 Cynara cardunculus var. scolymus
AACGGTGATTATCACACCCCTATCACATGATTATCACACCCATATCACATGATTATCACATGATTAGGGTTGCTTGTTGCATGCAATGGCTTCTCGATTARGGTTMTTGGTCGATTACGGTTGTGTGTTCTTGGTTGGTCACCGTCGATCAACACCGTCGCCGTCCGTAGTTCTTGTGATTTGAAGTTAGACTTGTAATCGTAACCATTTTGTAGATGATAATGATAAGTTTAAAAGATTTTGATTGTGTTTAATGATAAGTTTAAAAKATTCTAACYRTTTTCTWGATAATATATCATTTCCATTATTACCCTTTTAATTTTAATTTTTTTTGAATCTTTTTAAATTTTAATTTTAATTTTAAAAATCTTTTAATTTTATTTTTTATCACAATATGTGGTTATTGAGTTGTTCTCGCGTTTTCGTRAATCACAGGGGTTCTCGTTTGAACCCTTCCCTATATATATATATATGTGTGTGTGTGTGTGTGTGTGTGTATGTGTGTGTAATTTGCACTGAAATCTTAGGGCATCTCCAATCAACAGACAATTTTAGGGATTTGTCGTTTGTGACTTCTCCAATCGACCGACAAATGAATTTAGGTTTTGCCGGATCCCTTATTTGAACGGCAAATATGTCGTGGGTTTCTTGAACGGCAAAACCAGTGGGACCCATTAATTTGTATTAAAAACCATTTTTTATTTAATAATTTAGGGGTTGATTGGGTTATTTTGATGTGGGGTCCACAAATTTGATGATTTTTTTTAGAGTATGATTGGAGTTGAATTTTTTTTTTAGTGTTTATGGGCCCACCATATTTGGTGTTTTTTTTGTTGTGAAGATTGGAGTTGCCCTTACATAGAATGACCTCTATACCTGATATAGAGAGGACGATGATAATAATCGAAGAAAACGGAAGAAAAAGCACAAACAGAAGCTCCTGCAACCTTCCTCGCGACCTAAGTCGTCACATGCACGCCATTGGAGACGGAAATAGTGGTTCCCACCGATAACCACGCGGCCAAACCCGCGTAACTCCCTGTTCGATCGGCAATGCCCGTGGCTTCCCACACGGCTAAAATCGTGTGGCGAGACGAATCCGGTTTTCTTTTCTCAGCATCAATATTTCCTTAATAGTTATCTTAATTATGTTATTAGTTAGTTTCCTAATTAGCTTATGATTAGGATATTTTCCATAGTTATCATCTTAGACTACTACTGTATAAACCCATAGCCAAGCCATGGCAAAGCTTGATCATCTTTTGCCGTCTGAGCACCAGAGAAGGAACAGGAACAGGAACAAGTGGGAGAATCAGGATCTCCGCCATGGTAATCTATCTCTGTTCATTATGTTTAATGTTGGATTTTTTTCCTATAAATTACAAACCCTTAATGTATTTCTTCTCTTAGAACGAGTCAAAAGGCTATTTGGCTTTGAGAATTCCTACTTTATGGTTCATAAAAGTGATTAATCGCTGAAGCTGATATGGATTTTTAGAATTTTGTTGTTCGTGATTGGTTCTTTTAGGTTTTTAAGTGATTAATTGCTAAATCCATATACTCACAATCGAGTTACATTAATGTACTAATTCCATCCTACGAAGCGAGTTTGTTTTAGGATATAGAAGGTGTTTTTAAATAGCATTTTGGACATATAATGGCTTTTGATTGGATGCAAGTTATCAAAATTGTTTCATATAAGATCTTCAAAGCTGTTATTGAGAACATATTCTGTAGATTTGTTTATGATAATGAAAAATTGTAGATTGTGTAGGTCGTGACATCTGCATGTGTTGATTTGTGGTTTGAAAACATGATCCTTACCCCTGATATCCCGACCATGCTTAGTTCTTTGGATCAAATTGCATGTGCAAATGGTGTTTTGTTTTGAAACATGATTCCCATCCCTGATATGTGTGATCGTGCTTAATTCTTTGGATCAAATTTCATGTGCTTATGGTTTGATTTGTGGTTTTGGAACATGATCCCCAACCTTGATAAGGTGACCATGCTTAGTTCTTTGGTTTATACCATATCTCACCTCAATTCACTTTTGTTTATCGATCTTGATGGTTTGAGATGTCCATTTTGAAAGCCTTATTGCACTGATGAAGGTCTATATCTATGGCGGTTTATAGATTGTATGGAATAGACATTGTTCTAATTTGCAATTCATCTGGAATTATACAAAAAGTGGTTAATCTCTTGCTTTAAATGTTTTTATTTTATTCAGCCTGCACACAAGACTTTCATGATCAAGAAGAAGCTTGCTAAGAAGAGGAGGCAGAACAAGCCCATTCCCAATTGGATTCGCATGAAGACTGGTAACAAAATCAGGTCAAAACTATTTTTACACTTGTGTATGTTTTTGGTTTCTTTTTTTAGGTCTCTATTGACATGATTTTAATTTGTTCAGGTACAATGCCAAGCGCAGACACTGGCGCAGAACCAAGCTTAAATTTTGATTACTAGCTTAAAAAGAGATGCACTTAAGTTTTAGTTTATCTGGGATTTTGATAATACCTGTGCTTATTGGCAGATTTGTTTATAGTTTTTCTTGTATGAATTTTTGAATCCTTGATGAGAAACCGCTATTGGAATCTCTTTCGGCTTCTACAAGTTTAGGTTACAAATTAGTATCTCAAGTTGAATGTTTTTAGCATGGAACCTTATGAGCGGTGTGGTGATTGGCTAATTTTTCTATGGTTGTCGCCTTGTAGTCACGACGTTGTCTGATGATACCTTGTTTTAGGATTGTGGTTTTTGGCTTGATTTGGTCTTCGTTTAGGGGTCCGTCTTTGTTGTTTCGAAGGTTTCATCTCTGCCATGTTCTTGTCACCCTCTCTGCCATGTTTTTGTCATATGTAGTAATGTAGAGTTATGAAATTTGTTCTCCTGCAAATCTGGTTGTTTGCTTTGCTACTGGTTACCGGGTAAGGGGCTGTTTGGCAGTTGCTGAATGGTTTTGTGCAGAATGGTTAAGAGGGTCAGAATGGTTAAGTGCTGAATGAAATATGGTTATTTGGTAAATGTTCTTTGAATGACAACAAATTACCATTTTAACCCTCTGTATGATTTAATACTGAATGAAATATAGTTGTTTGGCATATATCTGAATAAAACAATTACTTTGAAAATGTAACTACATATTTCATATTAATCCAAACAAACATAACATTACTTGTTCAAAACAAGATTTCATATTAATCCAAACCAACATAACATTACTTGTTCAAATTCTAGAATAAACAAAAACATAACAATCAAATTCCAATATAATAGTTTTTTCACTAATCTCATACACGTCCAGGGATCTATTATTGCATCACAGTGCTTCTTTAGTGTTTTGAGCCTTGATTCAATATGAGGACTAGCCTTAGATTTCAACTGTAAAAACTAAAAAGAGTAGAAGAAAAAAAACATCAATACAAGGAGAAGAATAAGACAGATGCAGCCAAATTGGAGTAGCATCACATACTCGAT
>NW_020200596.1:6938-19397 GCF_001531365.2 Cynara cardunculus var. scolymus
AAATACAAATCCTCCATATAGAGAAAAATGCCATAAAAACGTCAAGCGATAGTAGATTACCTTTAGATGTCCAAGAATGATCGGAGGGTTTCGAAGAGAGAAGATCGTCGGAAAGATCAAGCTTGCCTTTAGCCATCGGGCCGTCAGGAGAGAGGATCCGTTTACAAAGAGAGGGATGAGAAGGCCGAGAGAGAGTGGAGAGATATTGAATCGAACGAAAACTCGAGAGGGACTCGGTGTTAGGGTTTCGAAATCGAAAAGCTTCGATAGACACTGGCAGAGAGCGAGATAGAGCGAAGGGAGAGATGGAGCGAGGGTTTGTAGTGGGAGGATAAAAATGGAACAACTTACATCTGAACCATTTAGGAGCACCTTAAACACATAATCGTTAAAAGGATATTGTCACATTAAGAGGTTGTTATTTTTTTGCCAAACAACTTCTGCCTCTTACCGATTAAGAGGCTCCCTTTTAATGTCACCATTAAGAGGGAAACAAACAGCCCCTAAGTGTTGTTATCTGTTCAAAATCCATGATCCCGATTGAGGGTAATTGACGGATGTTGTAAAGAATAGAATGTTTGATGTAATTCTAAACTACGACAATTGATTGAGTTTGTACACACCACAAAGTCGATTGGTGTAATTTACTAGGTTAATATTAAATAGTAAACCATGATTTTTGTTCGGTTATATTAATACTTGATTGGTTGAATTTGTCCATGTGGTTTGTTAAAATTTACGAATTTTTTTGTTCTTGAGCTCTTTTTAATTAACTATTTGTGTTTTTATTGTTGTTTTTGTCCTTAAGGTTAACTCCATCATAATAAGTGGTTTACTATTAACTCTAAGGACAAAAACAACAATGATTACTTAACCACAAATATAAAATTATAAACCATATGGACGAAAACAATAATGAGAGAAAAACCAAAATTTAAAAACAAACAAAAACATGGGTTTCCTACTTGTGAATCTTTAACAATATTAAGTGGGTGTTTGATATTGCTTATTTTAGGTGTTTTTTGACTTATTTTATTTTAGCATTAGTGATAAGCTAAATGCTAGTGTTTAGATGAAGAAAAATAAAACTGCTTATACCGGTGACAAACCGGTAATAAGCAGTTTTTGATAAGTTAATCCTTCCTTATTTAGGAAAAACTGTTTATTACCAGTTTACCATTTTAGCCATGTTTTATTAATATCTGTTAATTATTAATCTTATTGATATAAATTTTTTGTCAAATATATTATTATAAATGATGAAAAATAAATTTTTACATGTTAAAAATCAAATAAGTTAATAAGCAATCTCAAACACTCATAAGTCAATAATATGGAAGATTGTCATTTTTGGTCATTTTACATATATAAGCAAAATTTACCAAACACTAAAAAATAACTAATCCAAACATTTTTTACAAACTCGGGTCTGATACCACATAAGTTAATAAACACTTTTACAGAAAAGTAGAAGTTGTTTTAAATAAACAAAACCAAACTTTCTACTTCTACTTCGATTTCATGAGTGGATTAGGAAGTGAGGTGAGGTTGATGTTGAAGTAGTAGTTGGTTGGGGGAGGTTGCAAGTGAGGTAGGTGCTTGGATTGCTGCAGGTGTTGGGAGGTTGGAGGTTAGGTAAGGAACTGGTAAGGTTCGGTTATAGGACCGAAATCTGGGACCGGTTATGGATTTAGGGTGTTTCGTGGGACCGGGACCGGTTATGGATTTAGGGTGTTTCGTGGGACTGGGACCGGTTATGGACCAGCCTGGCCCGACCCGATTTTTCAAAAATGTAGCTGTTATTTTTCTACAAAACTAGCCGTCTTTTGGCCCTTTTTTTGTATTTTTTGCTTTCTAAACACTATATATAAGTGTCTTGGTTGAGCGATTTACATATCAAGTTCTCGATTCGCAAAAGACGCAAAAGAACGTTCACCATTATCGGTTTCTCGTTATATTTTGTAAGACAATGTAATTTTAATTATAATGAAATGCATTTTTAAAGTGTATTTGAGTGACCCAATTATAAATTTTATAATGTATTAAAAATATATATCATTAAAAAAATATTTTTTAATGACCGGGACCGACAGCCAGTAATCGGTTACAATAAAGCTTGACCGGACTCAACTTTTTTGACCGGGACCGGTTATGGCCGGTTATGAGAAATCTTGGGACCGGCCCGGGACCGATTTTTGGCCATCACTAGTCTCTTGTCACAAATTTTCCAACAATCACATGAATACACGTTAGAGAATGTGAACTTGATTAAAATAAAGTTAAAATTTATAAAAATATGATGTGTCTTAGTTTCATCTGTGGGACAGAGATAAGGTGTGTGGTTTAGGAATATCAAAATTTTAGTATCAACCGGTTGGGTTATGTATTACTAGAAGGATACTCGTGCAATGCAGCGAGATGCATCTTGATTTTAATGTTTTATTTTATTATTTGTATCTGTCGATGTTATAATACGATTTTATGTGTTTTTAATAAAGCAATAATGATTTTATTTTTGAATAAAATATAAATTTGAAAATATCATAAAAATTTGAAAAAAAAATATATCAATGTTAATACCAAATCAACTATTTAAAAGTTCTCATTTTTTATGTAATTTATTTAATTTATTTTTTTATTGTAATTTAATTTAAGTTTAATAACGAAATAATTTATTTTTGGTTTAATAATATAACATTTTATAAAGATAATAATTAAGTATTCTGTTAGAACTTAATGATTATCCTAATTATATTTTAAATTTTTTATATTTAAAACGAGATGTTTATCCTATATTTGATTATGTTTATTTGCAGTTAGTTACACGAATTTAGATATGAAGCTTTAATAAGTTATACTTACGCACAATCTACTTGTAATCTTGAGTTTTTTTTAATAAATATTTTATGGCTTGCAAACATGTTTGTTAAAGAATGGCAATACTTAGCTTAAGACCCTATCAAAGTTTACCAAAAGACTTTGAAATGTCATCTAATCGTAAATAATTAAAGGAATCATTCAACTTTTAGTTCAATATAAATTATACCCCAATTTAAACTAAAACATCATTTACCATTAAATTTAATTTTTAAATAATACTTGGATTGTGACAGTATTAAATATTCCCTCCATTTCAATCAAGGTGTTGCCGACGTCCTTATGGTCATGCAAGTTTACCTGTGGTGACTCCAAACTGTTTGTGATCGTTTGAGGAATGAGTCAGTGCACGTAAACTGACTCAAATATCTATGATGGTTACCAAGAAAATCATATCTTGCATTAAATGATGTTTACCGTTCAGTTTAATATTAAAACATTCAAAAGATCCAAAATGTTATAAAATACATATCATAAGGATAAAATCTGTAATTATTTCATTTTAAGGATATATATATATATATATATATATATATAGTTTGTTTCAAATGCAACCCATCATTCTGTGTAGACCACATGGTCCAAGAATGTAAAATCCTTCATCTCTAATGTTAATGGATGTTAAGACCATCATTTAAGTGTCTCTCGGATGGATGCTGGTCACGTGAGAGCATTTTCGTCTTTTTATCTTTTTCCGATCTTTCTTCATCCTTACTCCTCTCACCTCCTTCCTTTTCCATGTTCACAACAAGATTCAAAAGCAGATACGAACATGCGAAAACATAAATTGATTCAATAACATTGTTCCCTACCCACCTCATTCTTCCCTTTTCCTAGCCATGATCAAAACACAGCAAGATTCAAAATCAGATGCATAAAATTCTTAACGACATGAAGATTCAAGAATGCTTATCAATCAAAACTCTAAAACTAAAACACTTAATTTAAAACCCTAAAATAAAAACACTAAATTTGAATACCCGTAATTCAAGAACATATTTTCTTTCAAAACTATAAGTACTGGTATTGATAAAAAAGTTGATTACAGTGTTGACTTCTTAGCAAAACTCAATTCAAAAAATCTTTAACAAAAGCCCCCAAAATTACTTCATAAATTTCCGAAATATCTAGAAGAAGAAGCGTAACACAAAATTCATACCAAAAAAATCACTCCCAACCGGGTAAATAATAACCAGTTCCTTGTTATGCGTCGCTTCCATGTCCTTAATGTGCTCGGTTTGTACATAGCATTATATACTTGTATATTAAAATATATATATAAGAAAGATAAAAATATCATAAAAAATTATCATGACTAGCACATGAGAGACGCTTAACAGATTGTTCGAATTTTCATCAGGGTTAGGGACGATCGGTGTAAGCAAATGAAAACAAGTGTTGTGACTTTGAAACTCGAATAAAAATTCCAGAGTTTTAGTAAACAACGTGGACAATTTATATAATGTACTCATATTTTAAAAATATGTTATCAAGAGTCACATTCATACGAGAACAATACCCAAATTAGAGAATACGAAAACGGCTGAATCACTTGTGGTTTTACACTAAATTCATGTGTAAAATCACATGTGATTCATGTGACTTTGGTCATAAACTGAGATTGCGGGCCAGGTTGTCCGTTCACCCTTGCATTGAACGTGCTTCGTAACATGATGTAAAATCACATGTGTTTCATAGATGATTTGACCGTTTTCTTGTTATCTCATTTAGACCATGTGCTCTCCATCCTCATGTCATCAAAAATGCAAATGATCATCTTTAAATTTGTCATCATTTGCACTGAAATCCTACATAGGAAAAGCACAAAATTTGTCATCAAAAAATGCAAATAATCACCTTTATGCTTGATATAGAGAGGACGACGATAGAAATCGAAGAACAAGTCAAACGGGAGGAAAAGCACAAACAGAAACTCCCGCGACCTAAGTCGTCGCATGCACATCAGTGGAGATGGAAATAGTGGTTCCCACAGGTAACCACGCGGCTAAACCCGCATAACTCCCTCTTCAACCGGCAATTCCAATGGCTTTCCATGCGGCTAAAACCGCATGGCAAGACGAATCCAGTTTCGTTTTTCAGCATCAATATTTCCTTTGCTTTTTACTTTCTTAATAATGATCTTAACTATGTTATCAGTTAGTTTCCTAATTAGCTTATGATTAGGATATTTTCCACAATTATCATTTTAGACTAATCTATAAACAGAGTTATTGTTTTCCTTAGTAATCAGATTATCAATTAATACAGTTCTTCTTTGTAAGAGTAATTCTCGGTCACTAAAGAATTCAGATGCTTGACGATCCTTCCGCACTTTCTACTGCGTCAATACCCTCTCAGATTGTAACATATATAGTTTTTGCTATGTTTTGTCCTTCTTAAAAGATATTTTAAGTATATATGTCAATAAATAAAAGAAGTAAAAGTTTGTGGACTAAATTGTAATTTTACTTAAATACATTCCACCATTGCTTTTACTTTGGATTGTTTGGTAGTTGTTGAATGTCTTGGTGTAGAATAATTAAATGGTTAGAATGATTAAAAGACTCTTATAATATAATGCAAAATAAAATATAATTATTCGGTAATTATTTACAATAAAATTATAAAGCTTAATAGTTAAAGGAGGTGCATAATACAAAATCAGATGTTTACATTAAGATTCACCTGTTGACGAAACCGTCCTTTCATCGTTAGTGACGGCTGGATGATTTATAAGGTACGGAATATTGGAAGCAAAGTTGCCATTTGAAATTCGATCCAAACCCCTTTTTTGTTCATAAAGCCAAAACCCAAGGATTTGTTCATTTATTCGATCGTGAGTATAACGCAATTCAGATAACCTAAAGATTTGAATCCCCCTGTGTTTCTTTTTCATAGATCACAACATAGGCATCATCAAGAAATTTGTTCATTGAAACCCTAATTTTGATTTGTCCGTTTTAGATTCGGTTGATAAAGGGAGAGGGAAGAGGATGAAGATCACAGCTTTACTAGTGTTGAAGTGTGATTCGAGATCCGACGGGTCGGATCCCGTGATACTAGCAAACGCTACGGATGTGAATCATTTTGGGTACTTCCAGAGGGTCACCGTCAGGCAGTTCATCGTCTTTGTTGGTCGGACTGTCGCCAAACGGACTCCTCCTGATCAACGCCACTCCGTTCAACATGAAGGTTCTTTATATTTGTCTTTCCTTCATGTTTATTTGATTTCAGAATTTTCAATTTTCCATCTGCTTGAAAAATACCGCCACCAGTTTGTGTATCATATATTGGGTTTTGCTTGATGCTTCTAGATGTGGTTTCAGTTTTAATTTTGGATGAAAGTGCTTGTGACAGTTTGAATTGCATAGTTGTGTCGATTATCAGTTAGCGCTGGCCTTTGGATTGGTATTAAGTTCATTTTACACAAAAAGATAAAGTTGAATTTTAGATTGTAAACAATTATGATCATCGAGTAAGTTCCAAGAAGTGGTGGATTGCTTTATGGACAACTGCAAAGGGGTGGCTTTTGTTTGAAGAAAAGATTGACTAGCTCGAATGCAAGGAACAATTTCTTAAATATGTTTGTTAGATCGTAATAGTAAATTGGTTTGTATTTAGATAAGTTTGTTTTCTCTTATCTAATTGCATTTGTTTATTTTGTGACAGAGTATAAGGTGCATTCATATAACAGAAATGGTCTATGTGTGGTGGGCTTCATGGATGATCACTACCCTGTTAGAAGTGCATTCTCTGTACTGAACAAGGTATGCACATATTACTTTCATCTTTTTTACTCGTCTTAACGGTTAAAATTGAATGGTATTTGAGAAGAATGCAGTGTCTGCAATTCTTCTGGTTGAATGAGATATGAAACCAGAATTATGTGATGAATTGTTTTTGTAGTCCAAGACTCTAGAGGATATTTCCTGATCAAGTTCAGGATATTACAGTAGTTGATTGAAATTGCAAGTGCCATGCAAACAAGATCATCAAATGTTTTATAGGATGTCTATCAAAAGTTGGAACATATGGGTGGAAGGTTTCTTGATGATTTCTGTAGACTATTATGTAATTCGAGTAATGAAGAAAATGCACAACTGCTAAGTTGCATTTCAAGTTAGGTATCAAGATCAGAGCGATAAAAATTTACAAGTTAAGGAGCGTAGTTTTAAAGCTTCTATAGTCTTTACATGTAACAGTTGGTAAATGCGACCATTATATTGCTTTTCTCTGGAACTGATAAATAATATAAGTAAATCTTGATCAGGTGATAGATGAGTATCAAAAGTGTTTTGGTGAAACGTGGAGGAACATACAAGCAGATAGCACTCAACCATGGCCCTATCTTAATGAAGCTCTAACCAAGTTTCAGGTACATTTTGAGTTCTCTTTAATCTATGCGCTACACAGAATTCGACCCTTGATTTCTAGTTTAAGCTTCACAGTTGCACAGTGAGTATGTTCTGAACTTCTGATCACTTATCATAATTGTTTTTCCATCTGTTCAGGATCCTGGGGAGGCAGATAATCTGTTGAAAATTCAGAGGGAATTAGATGAAACCAAAATTATTCTTGTAAGAATTCCTATTATATGTTTCTTCTTTCACATGTTCCATATTCCAAATTATTCTTGAAACTGGCCTAAAAAGGCTAAACGGCATGCATGCTCATATAGTATTGTCTAACAGCATCTAAAGTAGAACCTCTGATTCCTTCTCTGATGATGGTTCCGTGTTCTTATCACATTCATATATTTGTGTCAAAAACCTGTTTATTCTTGGGAAATTAAAATGTTGCTCATTGTCATATTTTAGTAGGTTCAGTACCTTCATCTTTTATATAATTGAGAAACTAGTTTTACATGTGAGCTATTGTTATTTATATTTGCAATGTGGTTTTGACTGTCACAGCATAAAACCATTGATAGTGTCCTTGAAAGGGGGGAAAAGCTGGACAGTTTAGTTGAGAAGAGTTCAGATCTCAGTGCAGCTTCACAGGTAGATGTTTTAACAATTGAAAATCTTCATGATGTTTGATCCTTATTTATTTCTCTATGATGCTACATTAGTATTCTATATTGAGAAGTGAGAAGGCATATATTTGCTGTCGTTTTTGACTACTTGCAATCTTGCCATTACGGTTTTACTTTTGAGTGATTTAATTGCAATATTTGCTGATGACTTGCAAATTTTCCTTTTTCCATAAGATGTATTTAAGATCAGTGTTCATGTGGCATTTTTCACATTTAGGATTTAAAATAAAAGAAAACCAAACCAATCCAATATGTTTCACTGAATATAGGGCCTGTCCTCCACTGGAAAGGGTAGAACGGTTGTTTCATGAAGGTTTTAAAAGAAGTCGTGTTTATCTATAAATAGGACTTTTTGTGGTAGGCATCCACAACAGGCACAATGTTAGACATATAAGGATGTGGAACGCTCTAGAACCATGTGGTGGAACAGGAAAAGAGGTTATGTAAGGGTGTTAAATGATCAAATAGTTAAAGGGGAACTTCACATTAGGCACAATGTCGGCGTTGAACACTCTGGAACCGTGTGGTGGAACAAGACAAGAGGTAATGTAAAACATGTTTAAAGGTCAACTGGTAGCAAGTTAAGGAGAAACTAGACAAAGTGTTGATGCAAAGTGTAAGGTCCGGAGAAACACTTTGGAATCTTAAGGTTGTTTATTAAGGCCATGTTTGGAAACTATAAACTAGCTTATTTTTTGAGTTTATAAAAAACCGCTGTTTGGTAAGCTAGTTTTCTGAAAACCTACTTCAGATAACTTTTCAACAAGCTCTGGGCACTATTTTTTCACTTCTTTACGATTCTTCCCCTCATCTTAGAATCGAGTATTTTTCAACATGTCCTTTTAGATCATTTTACGTTGTCATCTACCTTATATATTACTCCCTCCGTCCCAAAGTAAATGTCTACAATGAAAAAAGTACAGTTTTAGAAATGTGTAATTATTACACTTTTTAGTAAACTAAAAATGACAAATTTACCCTAAATAATAGAGGGACTAATGAATTTCTTCATTTCATGATTAACGGTAAGTAGACATTTACTTTTGAAGGTGGACAATTGTTTTGGGGTAAACTAAAATAGAAATGTGGACAGGATGGAGGGAGTAGCTAGTTTTATGAAACATGATCGCTTTTTTAGCCATCTTTTATGCCAATAGCTTATCAACTTACATAGCCCAAGCTGAAACAAAGTGTAGTGTACCAAGTACAACTTTAACATTGCTGATTGGGTGGAAGATGCAACAAGTATTGCTGGACAAGCAGTAGTTCAGAAGGTTATCTTTCTAATTGGAATACGCCTTGTAGTTATAAGATGGTAACATTGTGGTTGAAATAAATACCTGGGGGGGTCTTGTGATCAGACATGTTAAACATTCATTCCACTCGGTTATCGTTTAGTTCAAAGAACGTTGAAAACCAAATAAACCGACCAAATAACATCCCTAGCTGTGAGCCCTAATGAAGAAAATGGGGTCTCTGCAAGATTATGATAGATATATTTAGATATGTAACCTTAAGTGATATATTCAATTCAATCCATGACCTTGCTGGTGATTTTAGTGTCGTCAGTCATTTTGGTGTGATTGTGATTTACTTGGGATCGATTACAATGACAAGGCAAACATAAGTGAGTTAGGAGGTGCGGAGTGCACACTCACAAATGTTGCTCCTATCACCTTAGATCGCCATAAGACGGGGGTCAAGCGGGCTATGCCCTTGGATTTCTAAAGAGCCGAACTTAGTGAAAATCTCACTAAGTATAAGTGTAGGTAATGTAATCAGAAATCTGATCCTTCTGATCAGGGTATCTATGAAAAGTTCCAAGTGTAAGTCTGGAAGAAGTTGAAGCCTGGAACTCCAGGCTATGCATCCAAGCTTGGGGTTTTTTTACGTTGAGACTTATGATCTGGAAAATTGACCAACTCTGAAACTCTGGACCATATGAGTCAGAGATCTGATGCCTGCATCCAGAGTTAAGATCAGTACACCTAGACTTTGGACTTCAGAGTAAGAGTTTGGGTACTTGGAAAGAGTTTGGTCCTGGAACTTTGATTCGTTTGTATCTGCTCTCTAATCTTATCCAGGAACGGTTATAACCATTTAACCACCCATAACTGTCGATCTTGTATAAATATGTAAATGAGAATCTGGGGGATATATATCTCGATTTCACAGCCTTTAAATGAGAGATTCTCTAGGATTATCCCAATACTAAATTCGTGAACCCAAGGCTATAAGGGACGAATTATTGTATTCGGAAAGTGTGCTCCACACAGTCATAAGAGTTTATCTGGTCCTCTAATCATCTCCAAATCCCAATTCTGAACACTTGTGATGAGTATGAAGCCATTTTTTTTGTAATAGGTCAGGTCATAAATTTAATTAAAATATCATTTGAGGTTATATACCTAAGGCGAAGGATCGTGTGAGAAAAATAGTTACGGTGAGAAGTGTAAGAAGATATCTGAACCCTTGATCACTTTTAATCTCATGCCCGCTCATGAATTGCGCTTTAGAAAGGAATTGATCTGGTGCTTCTTGATACACCTCATTAGTGTTGACATTCAATTAAGATTGACTTATGTTTCTCACCGGAACCAACCCATATATCTAAAAGACCCGTTTGGACATGTTTTTAGCATCTTTTTTTTGCTGTTTTTTCTTTTTTAACGTTTTGATTACTAAATAACAAGATTTTGTTTGGTTAATTGTTGACAGATGTTTTACAAGCAGGCAAAAAAGACGAATCAATGCTGCACGATATTATGAGATGTTATTATAATACCTTCCACATGGTTTGAATTGAAGTAAGATTGTTGGGTTTCATGTGTTTGAATCATGTATCATAATACTCGTGTTCCTGTTATTTGCAACACTATATTACACACTCCACGCATCTTTACTATATCATATTAAAGGGTTGTTTGTTTACCTCTTAATAGTTCCATTAAGAGACAATCTCTGAATCGTTAAGAGGTGAATCTTGTTTGGCAAAAAAAAAGTCTGCCTCTTAAAGTATCTAAAACCCTCTGAATGATTTTGTATCTTAAATCTCCCTTAATCATTAAGAGCCCTAATTTCATTGTATACAATTACCAAGCAATTATATTTCATTTTGCATTATATCATGCAAGCTACTTAATCATACTGCATCAAATCATTCAACAATTGTCAAACAGTCCCTCATGCATTAGAAGGTGTAGAATGTATTGAGAATTTTTATCACATATCTTTGGTGGATCTTGTTTCAAATGGATCTGATATATTCACTATGTATTTGTTGAGAAAACCCAATAATCAGCTACAAGCAGCAAAAGAGAAGGCACATTGTATTTGATTGAGTATAGCCTTTGTCACTTTGGATTGGTGTAGCGGTATTCGGTAACCCAACTGTATTAGAGGTCAATATTTGTTGTGTATATAAATATTATATACTTCAAAAAAACACTTAAGTTATTTCTTCTAATATGCATTTTTCTTGAGTCTCTATGAAGTCTTTTTTTTTTTCTCACAACGGGTATGTGAGCCAATTGTGTAAAAAAGGGCGGACCTATGAAGGTCTCGAGCATCCGTTTATAATTTATTATTATTATGAAAGATGTACATGCCAATCTTACAGTGGTGCTCTAGAATATTTAGGAATGGCAACAGGTCGGGTTCGGGTTGGGTATTGGTATCCCCGTCCCTAAACCGATAGCTAAAACCGTCCCCGTAACCGTCCTGATCCCCCGTCAGGGATCTTATCAGGGATCCCCATCGAGTCCTTACGGTTTTCCCGATCCCCAACGGGAATCCGTTAAGGGTAAAAAATTTCTTTTTTCACCGTTGGTTATAACCGAACCCAAAACCAATCTGGAAAAAATTACAATATGTTAATTTTCACAATTAAAAGTAAACTACAATTTTTTTAAAGATGTAAGTTTGAATGTCTCAAACATAATTGAACCAATTACAAACAATGTATTAGATTACAATATAAAAATAAACAGAAATTCAAACATCATACAACTAAAATCACGATTTTAGACAAATAAACTAAAACTTTTCATGAGCTTTATTGGATTGCTGGGGTAAAGTGGATAAAAATCTTTTAAAATTTAATGTTACTATTAGACATGGGAATGGGGGCGGGGACCTCAATCCCCGTCCCCGTCCCCATCCCCGCCGGGGAATATAATCGCATCCCCATTCCCAACGGGAAAACGATGATTTTTTTTCCTGTTTATATAATTTGTTTTAAATTAGATATGTGAGAGACCATACATGTATAAATCTCAAACATTTTCAATAAATCTAAAACCAAAATGAATTTAATTTAATACAAAAAAATCACAACATCATAAACGAACTAATAACCTAAAACAAAAAAAAAAATTAATTTAATAAAAAAAACTTAAATTCACATGTACCAAATTAGCGGGGAATCCCCGTCCCCATCCCCGATTTAGCAAGAAATCCCTGTCCCCGACGGGTCGGGGCCCATTCCCATGCCTAGTTACTATTATATATATATATATATATATATATATATATATATATATATAGGG
>NW_020200596.1:21612-41776 GCF_001531365.2 Cynara cardunculus var. scolymus
TATATATATATATATATATATATATATATATATATATATACATATCGGACCGGGCCGGTGATCACCGTCTCCGCCGCCGAATTTGTCCCTGATCCCCACCCCGTCGTGATAAGATGTTCCCGAACCCGACCCGAAATTTTTGGTTTTCACCATCAGTTTCGGTTGTTTTGCCATCCCTAAAAATATTAAAAAATACAATAAATTATCAAACAAAAAACTGAAAAAAGTTTGAAATCAAACAAAAAACTTGTTTATAATTTTTTTGATTATGAAAGATGCTCACGCTAATCTTATAGTGATGCTAGGATATTACAACACGATAAACACATAGGCGGACCTACATAGGTGCCATGGGTGGCACATGCCACCGTATCGTTTCTCCAGCGAAGGGTAAAAAATTTAGGTTTCGTGAACGGTACAACCGTATTAATATGTTGTGTGCCACCGTATGTATTTTAAAAATACAATGAGAACAAGTTTTATTTGGTAGAGTTGGTTTTCAAGACTTTTATTCTACCCCATACCCCAAATCCGAATCATGTTAGTGTCATTTTATTAGTCAAACGGTGCCATCGTTTAAAAAAAAATTCCGTATATTTGTTTCTTATAGTCAAACGGTGTTACCGTTTGAAAAAAAAATTCTTATATTCTTTTTCTTATGATCAAATGGTGCCACCGTTTAAAAAAAAGTTCTAGGTTCGTCCCTGGATAAACATCAATCAAAAAACTGAAAAAACCAATTGAAATCAAACAAATAATTATATTTTATATTCTATATTCATTTTTAATTATAAACGTGTTAAAGTATCCATAACCCCAAGATACAGAAAATGTGAAAGAAATCATAAATATATAATTGAAAATTGATAAAAAGATATAAATAAATAATTAAAAAAATAAATTTATAAGAATTGTTTCAAGAAACTCATTGGATCGTGATCTTAAAATGTTTAAAGCATAGAACAATAAGGCATCATCCTTTAATCAAAGTCTAATGGACGCCCAATCAGCAATTATCATCAATCATGTATCAAATCGATCCAACTGCATTTCAAATACCGAATTTCTTTGTTGAAATTATAAACCCTAAAAAAATCTGAAATCCGAAATCATAAACAAGTAGATCAAGAAGGCTCAGATTCGCCTTTGTTCAGACAAAATCGACGGCGGCGATAGCCATGGCTGCGAAATCAGTTGACCGGAGGAACAAAAAACAAGAGCATTTCTCCTTTTTCGTTCTACAGACCTCCTGAGATCGCCACCCGAAGACCACCGCCACCGCCATGTCTGAGATTTTAAATATGAAATCAATCGTCACAGCCTCCATAAAACACACACAATTTGAGATTGAAGATCATCGGCAGAAGAAACTAACCGTAATCTCTGTGTGTGCTTTCATTCCTCCTGCCTCATACTTAAACTAATGATATTTTTCGCTTTCTTCCGATCAGCCTCCATCTTATAGATCACGACCTAATAATTTGCAGGCCTTTTGGCCCAAGTTTTTGTGAGGCCCAGATTTTTATGAGAATTGGGCCAAGATTCCAATTCGAAAATTGGGCCCATAATCTATACTGCTTTATAAATTAGATTTATCAAAAGTCTTAAAAACAATTTTTAATACTCAAAGTACTATACATTTATGCACAAAGTCTTGAAAGTCTTAAAAACAACTTATAATGCATTAAGTATTACTACTTTATGCATTCAGTCTTAAAATATCTTAATCTACAATTAAACTAACATATAGTACAAGTTACCAATGCATATTATTATCTTTTCTTTTCATGTTCCCAAGATACTTTTGACACATTTCACTCATGCCTTCACCCTCTCATACCTGTATATCTTCTCCTCATCTCCCAAGGTGAGATTCAAATTGATATTCACCATGAGTTATTAAAAGTTCTTTCATTCATCTCTCATTCAATTGTTCTAAAACTCCTGGTCTCGTTCTCAATCTCTTGATTATTTGCTCTTGGTGTAAATCGAACACATTTGTGGAGTTGTTTAAATATGTTGGATTTTAAACTTTGGTGTAAATCGAACACATTTGTGGAGTTGTTTAAATATGTTGGATTTTAAGTATATTGAATTTTAAACTGTCATACTTTTTTTTCATCGACAGAATGTAATTGGAACCATAATTCTTATTTATTCAAATTGTATTAATATGTAAAGACCAAGTGTAACTTATATGATTGTTAAATCTTCTATAATAAAACTAGTGAAACTTCAAATTCGTTAAAATTCATGGCTCCCGCCACATTGCACGGGTACACAACTAGTTTTCGTAATTACAAATTTAGGATTTAGGATAAACAAGACATGTTCTCTAGTGTTTAATTTGTTTTTGATTATTTTAGAACAACCATGATAAAAAAAAATCATATAGAAGAAATACAATAGGACATGGTATGACATGACAACTATATGTTGGTTGACATAAATACGACTGGATGGGACAAGTTTGCCCCTATATGTTGTTTTCATGACTCTATATCATGGTTACTGATGGTGGTAGAAATGGAGGTGGCCACGGTGGTGGTGAATAGTGGTGGAGGTGATCGGAGGTGGCTGTGGAGGACGTGGTGGTGGTGGCCTACAGTGGAGGAGCTAGATGTGGCTAGAGGTGTAAATGATGCAAGTGGAGTTTGATTATCAATAAACTCGAGCCAAACTTGAAAGTCATTTCTCAAGGTCGAACTCGACTCTAAAACTGACGAGAATTTAAAAGTTGAACTTGACCTCAACTCGGTTATAACTTTTTAAACTCGAAGAAGCTCAAATCAAGCTTAAAATCGAACTCGAAGCAGAATTAGAAGTCGAACTAAGCTCAAACTCGAACTCAAACTCGAACTGAGCTCACCTATTGAAATTTATGAAAATTTTATCGTCTTCTAAAAAAAAATTATAAAAACTTAAAGGTGTTCTCTTAAATTTTATAAAACTAAAAAGATGCAACCCAAACTTCACCGTCAAAAACACAAAGTTACAAAATTCATTCACCTCCTCTCTTTTTATAACATCTCTTCACCCAAGACAAATACTTATGTAGTTTTTTTTTGTCTTTTTTAATTATGATCTTAATAGAAAATAATTGATAAGTTTTTTATAGTTAAAAAATGCACAACTTTGTTCAAATATGTAAAAATATAAGACATTTTTATTATATTATATTTTACAAATTACATTATAAAACTAATTGTATTTTAAAACTAATTATATATAAAAAATGCGAGTTTCTCACGAGTTTTCCAAGTCAAGTATTGGATAGCTCGACTCGTTAATATGTCGAGTCGAGCTTGAGTTCGAGCTGAACCTATACGAGTCGAGTGTTGACCGAGTTTGACGAGTCGATCTTGAATAGATTACAAGTTGTCTCATATAGGTTTACACCATTAGATGTAGCGGCGGGCGATATGGTGGAGGTAGATGTGGCGATGGACGATGGTAGTGGTAGGACAGCGACGAGCAATGGTGGCCAACGATCGACAAATGTGGTGGAGGTGGTGACTTTGGAGAGGTGGAGATGGTGGACGGTGGTGGCACCCGCCAATGGTGGATATGGATATGGTGGTTGAGGATGAGGAAGTGGTGGTAGGCAGTGGTAATCATCGTTGATGGTGGTGGAGATGGTCAGTGGTGGTCGTTGTCCTCGATGGTGGTGTTTACCGTTAAAACAAATACCATATTAGGCTTATATCAAATGAAAGTAGAATGCTAATTTTTAATTTTGTCCCATCTTCTTCCACCTATTTTGATGATTTTGTCTCGTCCAATCCCTCCAAGTCTTTGTTTTTGTCCCTGTCTTATGTCACACTAAACGTAAAACATTTACTTTGTCACGTTCCATATCGAACCAAACATGGAACAATTAATTTGGTCTTGTGTTGTTCCATATATCAAGCATAACCTAATAAAAATACTTTTTTTTTTTATTACAAGGGATTAGCTATTAAGCACAGTGGAATCCACTTTGTTCACTCGTCGTATTTGATTTGGTATTGCTACCGCATATTACAGAGGAACGTCTTTATCAAAATATTTTTGCTTCTCACTTCAGGCAATTAGCAATAATTTTTCTGTGGACTTTCGGAAATCTCTTTCATGTAGCTTGGCAAGGAAATTTTGAGTCATGTATTATCACAAATGATAAAAGTATTTATGATATGATACTATAATTCATCACACGAGATACTAAATCAGAGACATAGACAACCTCTGGTCTGACTTAGGTCACATGACACGTCATTCGCACACCACCAAGTCCCTTCACGTATATTAACATATGATAAGGTCATGTGACAAGGGTGTTCCAGCATTTTCGTAAAATAGATGTGTTTTCGTTTGAACTTCTACTTACGTATGTATATATATTAAAAAAACTAAATTTTATGGAACACGTTATGTATTTAAATCAATTAATAAAGCATATCATACCTTTGTAACAACAATCTCTTTTCCAAAATAAAATTGTAAATTTTTTTGTCTGAAATTTATTGTTCTAAATACATAAAAATTAAGCCTTTGAAAATAAGTTTCTCAAAGTAGAAAACACAATTTATTTCGAAGCAATTCATCAAATTATACAAAAACGACCATTTGACGCGAGACATACTACAAAACTTTCACGAGTTTTCACATTCTTTGGAACATGTAAGTTTTTTGTTCGAAATCAATCAAGGGTCCATATGGTTTAATGAAGTGTTTTCAAGGTAATTTGGATTTTGTTAAGGATTTGAAATCTTTGTTTTATAGTTTCTGGAATGAAATTGAATTTCATTCTTTGTCAATGATTTATAAAAACAAATTACCAAAAACTATAAACATAATTAAATTACTTTTTTCTATTTATTAATTGATTACTACAAAAACAAATATTTGTAACATGGTCTAAAACATTATTACAAACAAATTTCATTTCCGGACATTCCTTTATTGGAATGAAATCCAACCAAATCCCACCATTACTTGAGGTTTATAATCTATCTTTGTGTGATTCCGGTTGAAGCATATACTCGAAGGATAGTGGGGGTTTTTTTTTTTTTTTTTGTGTGCATATTCCATTGGTTTTTGCAAAATCCACTTGAACCAAAGTTCTAAATGACATGAGGTGTGCCGTGATGACGAGATCAAGCCTTGCCTTGCGTGTTTTTCAAGGCGTGCCCTAAGACAACACACACACATATACACCCACCCTCGTATGTATTAGTGTTTTGAATAGCACTTGCTAACCAGTTAAATTCATATGAAGTAATAAAACTAAAAAGAAAAAACAACCATTGATACCAAATATATAAAGTTCATAGAAAATGATACCAAAAATGTAAAATTAAGATCAAATATCTTGAATCTCTACTCGCTACTTTTTCAATTTCCGACTTCTTGCGCATGGGAAGACAAGTATATATTTACCTATTTAAGGTTTTAGTTTTTAAGTTCTTTTTAATATTTATTTACATCCATACATCTCATACATAATTACAATTTATTGGTCAAATTATATATCAAAGTAGCTCACACACATTCCTTACAAAAATAGGGCATCGTAACGTGCAATAACATGTTGTAACGCACCATAACCCATTATAGTGTAAACCAAACATTAGAGTGGAGCCATGAGAGTTAACGTGACAACTTCAACGTCATAACACAACCATAATGAATTATTTAGAACCATAAGCAAGACACATTCATTTTTAAGGTCTTTGTAAAATCCAATTGTTTATGATAAGTCCCATGTCAAACTTAGAAATCCCTTAAAATCAATTAAAAAAAAACTTTAAAAATGCCCCCACCGGAAAAATATCGACTTTATGTGCATTTAATCTACTTTAAGAGTGGAAAAAAAATCTTGGATCCACCATTGCTTACCTCGTAAGATTCTCGAGCCTTGTTGGACGTCTTCCTTAGTAAGATAATTGATTCATGCTCACTCAGTAAGGTCAATGACAACCGACAAACATTTGATAAAGAGTCCCTCGTTAAAACGTAATCTTCGGGTCTTAAACATGGAGGTGTTTGGGATTACTTATTTGAAATAACTTATACTTTTCTACAAAAATACTTGTCAAATTATTATATGTCAGATGGATTTAACTTCTTCAAAAAATCCTTATTATCGGTTTGACACCGATATAAGTTGTTTATCCAAACATTCAAAAGTGCTTGCCGGAATAAGTCAATAAGTTGTTTTTATAAACAATCCCAAACTTCCATCATAACTAGAAACATAAAACGTTTTCTACTTTAATTTGTCTTTAAAAGATGCAACATTCTCTTTGTAATATGAATACCAACGAACCTTTTTCTCTTTCGATTTTGAACTTGTTCAAAAGGATTTTAAGCATTTTATTGCAAAACTATATTAATCATTGTACACGAAAATTAACATTTGAGGCTCAGATCTGTAACTTGGATTGGAAAAAATGGTTCAGGAACCGCCATGGCTGCAACACCGGTTGCAATCTAAGAGATACATATTACATGCAAATCGCATCCGGAGTGCCCCGCCAAGATACGGCCAGAATTTGCAGCATTTCCCCAATCTGATGCTCAGATCAACTAGAAAAATTCAAATCATCATCGCCTCCGCATAACCAGATGTAATCCATAGGCAACAAGAGATATAATGAAAAGAAAAAGGTCGTTGATCGTAATCAAGCAGCCAGAGTTGGAAGAAACAGCAAAATAAATACAATACACCTGATGGTGAGTAGTTGCGTTTGATCAGAAGAAGAATGGTTGATTTTTGTGGTTCGTGTAAAAGGGGGATGAAATCATCGGCTCAATATGATCCGATCGGAACCGAAGAGGTCAGATCCGGTCATATGGTGGCAAAAGAGCGGCAACCAAACACCTCTATCTCTCGCCGGAGCCTCTTTCATGTCCGCCTGAGCATCTGGTCCGAATCCCCTTTTGCTCTTGGTCTCTTCGCAGTAACCATGGATATATAAGACTATAGTCTCCGTAACATTTACATTAATGAACCTTCGTTTTTATCAATTATGACACTTTAAGTACCCCTAATATATTATCGATTGTTTTTCATTTTTTGACAAAAAGAATTATTTTAATATTGAATAAATTTCACCAAAATCTATTCAATTTTGTCTTTCTTTGTTAGAGGCGGACCTGTTCAACCAATTTTCGGAAGCAGAACCTTTTTCAGGTATGAAAAATGCATCTGTTGAATTTTACTGGTTGTTCTCGAATGATAGAAAATACAGAGTACATCAATCGAAAATCTCTCTCGAAATCAACTGAAAAAACTTAAAAAAATCTCTTTAAGTCAACCAAAAGATTTTTAAAAATCTCTTGAATCCAACAAAAAGAACTTAAAAAATTCCCTTGAAATAGTGGAATTCAGTTAAAAACATCTTGGACAACTTTACGAACCTGTGATCCACCTTAAAGATGAAAACAACACCTTTCTATGACAAGGGAGGCTTGTATCCATCTAATATGACAAACGCAACCGAGTTTCTCTCAAGGTTAATGTGCATTGTATACGACTCTATTGAGTACCACTGCAAGACCCAAGCTTTGTATATGACTCCAACCAATACCATCGCAAGCTCCAATTTCATACACAACTCGAACAGGTACCACCGCAAGCATTAGGGTGACCATAATCACTACTCGTCCTCTAGATGAGCCTCACCCACAAAAGTCAACAGTCTATGTATACGAATCCAATGAGTACCACTGCAAGACCCTAGCTCCATGTACGAGTACCTCCCTAAGCCTCCCAATCATTTACTTGGTGACTGCTCACTAGAAACTGTAGTGGGAATCTCGAAATTTCTCACTTAAATAACAAACATCAACCCATGGGTCCCAGAGTCTGACTATACATTAGTTTATCTCCGCAATACCCAGAATGATATCATATGACTCATATGCCTATGGATCTAATATATTACTGATACAGATTGTGCACACCAATATTACAACACTGATTTCTTCCTTTTTAGCTATATTATTTTCCTTTTATATTCCAAATTTAAGTATTCTATTATCTTATTTTATAGAGTTAAAATTGTGATTTACTTGTTCTATACCAATTGAAGGCTAATTCCACGCTATTGATAGGTTGTTTCTGTTGCCAACATTACCACAACATTAAATCTGCTAGTTTCAGTGACTTTTTGAGAGCCTAACGCATTAAGCTACTAGATCTGCTTAGAAACTGACTTTTTGTGACTTGGAGATCAAGATCTGATGCCTTTTTGAAGTCAAGTTAGTTGATGTACTTCTAGTCTTAGTTAGATGATTTAGTTAAGCTTTATCTACTTTTTGTTGACTTTTGGTAAACTTTGGCCATAAATAACTCTATTTTACATTTTGCCCCCCTACTGTTAGTATAAATAGAGGTGTTGGGGTCTAATTTTTTGATATCCAATCAGCTCTAAACTGATTATCTTTTACACTTTGAAGTATTTTAGTTTATGCTCTCGCTTTAATTTATAAATTTTTGTAATTTCTTGAACCTTTGAGAATATGGTATATTTGTAAACAAGATACATATTGTGATCACGATCTTCAACAGATTTCTCTAAAATGTAGAATTGAACTTCAAGACACTACAACAAAATTGGGTTTATAGGACGCCCAATCTCGAAGTGTCCCAATAGACCCCTTTATAAGACTTAATTTATAGGATCAAAATATAAAGCGTCATATCTAAAGACGTTGTAATAAGTTTATATGACGCTTTTGGACGTCTAAACAAGTATAGGACACTTGTTTTCATAGGACAAATTTTCAAATAATATCTTATAAAGTTGATAATGAGACGTTTTATATTAAAAGTGTCCTAAAAAAACTTATTACAACATCAAAAAGTCATATAAACTTAATACAACACCTTTAGATATATAAGACACTTTATTTTTTTGGTTCTATAAACTAAGTCCTATAACCCGATTTTGTTGTAGTGAGATCTGTAAAAAAATTATATTCAACTCCAACAACTTGTCCATTATAGAGATTACAATATTGATTGTAGTTTAATAAAATATTATCTGTTTCTCATAAAATTTAATTTTGAAGTTTTTCATCGATGTTAATACAGTAAAAATATTTATGTTTCATGATAATCATTTTTGAAGAGTTTTCAAATTTGAAGAACTTAATACTATCTCTCTCCTACTTTTTTTTCATAATGGAAAAAGACTTTAAAGAAAATATGTTGGAGCAAAAACGCTAGCATAGAATTCGATTTCTTTTCATTTTCTTCGTTTTAAAAAAGTTGTCGGAGACGTTGGGCTTACATAAATATGTGAATATATCTCACATAAAATGATAGTATGAAAATACATTTTACATTTATTTACAGTTAGATATCATTCCGTTAATTTTAGTTATTAAGAAACGAAAGGGCATGTTTTATACACTAATATTTAGTAAAAAAATATTAAAAAAATTCTACAGTTTGAAGAATCATAAATTGTTTAAGGGACTGTGCTACTAAATAATTTTGAAGAAATATATCTGGGAAGATGAAAAACATATTGTAATATTTAATACTGATACCATTGACCAATAACTTCTAAGTTAACGTTTTCATCAAACAGTAAACTTTCCTGAATAAAATTAGATATTTTAAATGTTTAATTTATAAAGATATTTTTTTAAACATTATCAAAATTCACACATTTTTTTTTGGAAAGAAATAACAGAATTTTACAAAGAGAAAGTCAAATCTATATAGATAGGGCAATTGGTAAAAAATAATGTATCGTTTTAGATGTCTATGTCTGATTTTGCATACTATCCTATGGATGTTAAAGCGGTTATTTTTGAAGTAGTTTTGGATTCATTATTCTAGACGTTTGGATTGACTTTTTTTTGTAGACTTCTAAGTCCGACCTGATGAAATTAGATGTTATTTTAAATATGACAAGCACCTAAACCGACATATTTACTAGCCTAACACCTCGTAGTTTATGATGATTTAGCCCTAATATGGTTTCTGTTGATTTATTTGTACGTTTACTTCCTTACAGTTGCTTAAATGAAGAAAGCGGGCTAGCTAGAGGCATATAGAACTTGTGTAACACTTGAAATTTAGATATCTTGATAAGGTTAGAATTTATCTGTATTTCCTTTCCTGATGTATTAAATTCGGTTCTCCTATGAGCACCTTAGGTATGTGATGTTTGATGGTGTATTGAACTCCAGAAAATGGATTTTACGATGAGAAACAGTGTGAAGTGCGGGTGCCATGCGGCTAAACCCGCATTGAAGTCGCATGGATCCCTTGTAGGTCTTAAAAGACCGATTTTCTTTAGGTTTCTTCATTTTGCTCTATCTTTCTCATCTCAAGTCAGTTTTGGATGATTTTTTTGCTGTGTTCTCGATTTTTGAAGTTCTTCAAGAATAGATAAAGAGGAGTAAACTTTATGTAGGATTCTAGAGTATTTGAGGAAGGTTTTGGGTTTCTTGCGGTGGAGAAGATATTTTAAGAAGATTTGCAGTTAGGATTTGGAAGATCTACTTATAGATATCAAGTTTCTTCGAAAGAAGCTCAATGTTTGATTTAGAACCTAGATTTAGTATAAATCTAGCAAGATGAGTTTTAGTTGTTTTGCAAAACTATATACATGTCAAAATATCTCTATTTGGGGGATGAACACATTTTTATGAGTTTGGTTCATATTGGACGAAATCTATGAATATTTATGTTGTAGGCACATTTGGGTTATAAAAAACCCTAGAAAATATTTAATGAGGATTTATTGGGTGTTTTGAGACACCAAATGATACTTGTTTCTTGAAAAGAGACGTATTTGAATAATTTTGAGACGAATTATTATTTTAACTCGTGAGTAATGCCTTTTTGAGTTAAAGATTATATATTTTGGTATTATTGCATAAATCAAAGTGTCTATCAACTTGGTTTGAGTCTAAGGTGTTTTGGGGTCTTTACCCAACTATTGAACTTTAGATAGTAACATATTAGCCTTTTGGTCTTAAGTGTATAAATATCTAGACATGGCAACGGGCGCGGGGATGGGGCGGGTTTTGTAATCCCCGGCCCTGGTCCCTGGTGTCCCCGGTCAAAACCCGGTAAAACCCTGGTCAATCCCCGGTCAAACCCCTTAAATAGTATTCTTTATTTTGATTCTACCGGGGATCCCCGGTCCCGTTCCTGGTTTGTGTAACATCCCCCGGCCCCGGTTTGTGTCTACCGGGGATCCCCGGCCCCGTTCGGGTGAACTGGGTTCCCCACCAGGTCGAGGCAAATCACCATCCCTATGAATATCTGGTAAAACACTTCCCTTGGCTTTGTGGAGATTTTTGGAAATAGAATCAGGTAGCATCTTGGGTGATTTGGAGCTTTTGTTCAACTCATTAGGCATCTTAGATTGTAAGTTTAATATTTGATTCCATAAATTCTTTCCCAAGAGAGTTTGTAACCATTTGGTATAGATTGTGTTGAGACTTGTTACTTTTAATATCATTTAATTTCCATTTATGGAAACCTTGCTTGAATTGTCCATTGTTGGGTTGTTTGGTTCGACCCTCAAATTATTTAACCTAATTGTTAGGTGCTAGTCAAAATTAGGAATTCATGAGTGTTCTTCATTTTGTGAAAGTAGCAAGCAAGACATCAATTGACCATCAGATTAGTTGATCTGTGTTGTAGGTTTGTTTAATATAGTTTAAATGGTCGACGTTCGATCACTCGCTAGGAATGATGTTCATCTATTCTTACTGTAACTGCTAATGAATTATATGTTCCTAACTAAACTCAATTGACTGATTGAGAACTAGTCGTAGAGCTTTTTATGCTAGTTTACTCTTACGCATAAATATATAGTATCGTGCATATCGATGATTATGGCCATTCTGGAATAAAATGAGAAAATAATTGTTGAACAAGTTTATGAAATATAGTTTAATCGATAATTAGGTAATGATCATTGCTAGAACTCTTACTATTGTTTCATGCTTTAGTTTATTTGCATGTTTAGCTTAATCTTACTCTGGCACCCCACTTTTACTAGAGCGCAAAAATTAAATTTATACCGTTCAAAACGAACTGCCACTGTTATAATTTAGTTTGTAATAAGAAGTAATATGATTTTATTATTTGTTGGATCCGTTTCATCGTAATAATGAAATGGTTTCACTGTTCGCTAATTACACAACATTTTCTTATCAATTATGAAATTGTTTCACTTTCTTCATGCACTCATTTCATCAGCCAATTTCTTGCAATACGAACACGTTTCATAGAGTCAACGCATTTACCATTACATGCTTTGTTAACCATTAAGTGAACAAAATCATCCCAAAAAAACAAAACAAAATGAAACAATTTTATCAAATATTGTTGATAAGAAAACAAGATTATGCAAGAATATTATATTACGCAACCAGTTCATCTCCAAAAGTTTCATAAAACAACCTCCTCAATGAACGTTTTCACGAACCAATCGGCATATGTTTCATAAAACAAGATCTTCAATGAACGTTTTCATGAACAAATCTAACATGAATATGTTTCACAGCTGATTATATTTTTACCAATTCATGAATCTTTGTTTGGATCTGTTACTGATTTCGTGGATTAATGAATATAATAATTTTCGATTTTCATATTATTACCACTAATAAACCGAGAAACCAAATAACAATATTCAATTTTTAAAATTCTAATTTAAATAAACATTTAAATATTACTATTTAAAAAATTTACTTTATTATGTTACCTTAATTAAGATTTATTAATACTTTCATATTTAATAGAAAACAATGTAAATATCAAATCTACTCTTAATGATTAAATTTAATTAAGAAAAAAAGAAATTTTCCTATTGGTCGAAATCAGTTTACACGGTTTCCAAGAATTAGACGGTTTTCATTTGATCCCGTCTCTCTCTCTCTCTCTCTCTCTCTCTCTCTCTCTATATATATATATATATATATGATACAAATGTTTCTATGCAATTTTCTTTCTACGTTCCTTTTATGATTGAAGATGAAAACACTTTCTTTATACTTATGTTGCCATTTATGAATTATCCAACCATCTTTACTTTATGCATCTTACTTGAGCACTCAGAAAGTCTCTTTTAACCATTTTGAACTTCCAAAAAAGTGTGTTACGTTAAAAGTCAATTCATTCAAAGACAGATTTTACATTCAGATCAGTGTTTGATCTCATAGATTGATAAAGATCTTGCAACAATTTCGTTTTGTACGAATGATCCACCCACTTGCTTAGAATAACAAAAGATGTTCATCAGCATAATACGATTTCAGTTTGTTATAAAGAATAACATCATATATTAGATCGTGTATTTCAAGAAGTACACTCGGAAGATGGCTTAGCTACCTACCCATGATAAACTACTTTAAATATCAGTGTTTGTATATCTCCTCCCAAACTATTTACTTCAGCTTTATATTTTATTTGAATGTAAAAATTGTTATTGAAACATAATTTGTATCAAACGACCATTCTACGTACCTCAAGGTTGTACTCGCAAATGAGTTATATACATATAGTCATTTATATCATATTTAAACCCAACCAAAATTTTGTTTTATGGCAATTAAAACCAATCCATGCTCTTCCTAATCTTCTTATAATCTTATTTAGGGGTGTTCAAAAACCCGACCAACTCGATCAATTCAACCCAATCCATCGTGAAATAATCCAACCCGAAGCAACCTTATGTCTAATCGAGTTGTAAAATTGCTAAACCGTAGGTATTGGGTTGATATTGGGTTACAATTATTTGAACTCAACCCAACCTGATGAAACCGATATCTTTTTATTTCTTGGATTTAATATGATTGTTAAATTTCTATTAATATATACATTAGACAATTACACTATCATGTATGTTTTTCATATTTTCAATCTATTCACATCTCTATATAACTCATTCGTATATATGTTCAGTAACTGTGAACATATATATGTAAATTGAGAAAATTAACTGAATGTAATATATGTAAGAAATATGGATAAGTTGTATCAAATGGTTGATGATGAAAAAGAAATTATGAGTAGAGAAATAACATATTCAAGGTTAGAAGAAATTATGGGTTGGGTTGGGTTGGGTTGGGTTGCACTTTGGTTTAGGTTGGGTTGGGTTAAATTTTTTCAAACCGCAAGCATTGAGTTGAGTTGTTCAAATGTCTTCAACCCGATCAACCCAACCCATGAGCACCCCTAATCTTATTTATGCTTTTCAGTTGTGTTACGGTGAAAAAAGTGTTACGGTGATATACATTCATCTACATTCAACTATCTTTGTTTACCTACTTTTATTACTATGATCAAAACTTTAACAAATTCATGCATATAAAAATGACTAAATATATGTACAAGTTCGAGAAAATGACTTAAAACTGAAGATAAATTTGAAGATAAAGGTAGATAAAAGTGGTTGAAGATAATTGAAAGTAGATGAATGTACTGAAAATAGTCAAAAAATCAAGTTACATTAAAAAGTCAACTCATCTAAAGGCTTAAAAAATAAGAAATCAACACATGTAGTTTTAAAAATATTACTCACAATTTAAAAAATAGAGTTAAGTTATTCGATTCCGTTAGAACAATAATCTCTTCGTCAATATCATATACTGATAAATGCCTTTGAGCCTATTCATAGGCAGATGACCATAAGGGCCTTTAGGGGCCATGGCCCCCGATGAATTTTTGAGTGCTTAATACACATAGTTTACTCTAATAATGTATTTCAATAATTTTTTTATTTTAGACCCGTCCATTAAAAGATGTTGCACTCCTGATTAGACCAAGAAAAGTAATAGATTAACTAAAATAAAAGAAATCAATTGTGGTCCATACGTTATGCTTTTTGTATAAAAGCGTTGCAATAAGTTAGAAGTTGTTCGACAGTTGCTGAATGGTTTGGTGCAAAATGATTAAGTGGTTAGAATGATTAAGAGGCTCTCATAATATAGTGCAAAATGAAATATAATTGTTTGGTAATTATTTACAATGAAATTAGGGCACTGAATGGTTAAGGGAGACTCATGATACAAAATCATTCAGATGATTTTAGAACCATTAAGTGGTAGACTTTTTTTTGCCAAACAAGATTCACATCTTAATGATTCAGAGGTTGCCTCTTAATTGAACTATTAAGAGGTAAACAAATAACCCCTTAATAACATGTTTTTGCACGTCCGTACAAGTTGTCTAGGCCACTTTTGATAAGCCATGTTTAACATTTTCATATCTAATATTTAACGTCTTATTTTAGAGTTTCAGTATGTATTAGTTATCAGTTATAACTTCAAATGATGTACTTTTTTATATTTGAAAATATATATTATATAAGAGATTACATTCTGCCATTGTAATTAATTAAAAAGCTTGTTCTGAGTCTTTCTATTAGTCTATACCAAAAACCAAAAAATCTTTTGAAATACACCAAAAAAACTGAAAAAATTCCATTGAAATCAACCGAAAAACGAAAAAATTTCCCCGAAGCCGGAATTCGTCTAATTACAAATCAAGCGGCTTTGCGGGCATTTGATCCAAGTTAAAGGTGCAACCACTCGGCAAAAATCCTCCGTCCCCTACTGCTTGACTTGACTCGTTTTAGTCGGCTAAGTTAGAAGCGTTGTGTTCTGCCCCTGATATTGTTTATCTCAATTCTTCATACAATATAGCGTTCGTCTTAATCTTACATTGATAAGACCTATAATTACGTATTTTGTTTTTCTTAACATCAGATAAAATTAAGTATTGTTTATACCTTGGTTCTATTTTTGTAAACCACACACCATTTTTGTTTTTTTTTAATAAAAAGAAACCAAACAAATTTATAAAATCAATAAAATAAGTACAGAGTTTAGGTGTAAAACCACATCCAACAAAACTGAAACGCAAAAAAAAAAAAAAAAATTTGGTCACCACACCATACCAAGCCCACACCATTTTTGTTAATATCAAGCTTTACCTAATCTATAAAAAAACAATATTTTGCATGAATATCATATATTACCTAGTTAAGAGGTTAATTAGCAAACTTAGACAACATGGCTAAAGAAAACAAAACATTAATTAGGTCCATATTATGAAGTGCATGTTGAATTTGTACCAAACCAACTAATATCACTATAATAAAATTAGGTTTATATGACGTCCCTAATCTCTAAGTATCTCAATAGACCGCTTTATAGGACTTCATTTTATAGGACCAAAAATATAAAACGCCTTATCTAAATGTGTTGTAATACGTTTATGACGTTTTTGGAAGTCTTAACAAGTTTTTTAGGACATTTTTAATACAAAGCGTCACATTAAAAATTGTAAAAGACATTTTTGAGAAAATGTCCTATAAACTCAATTTTTTATAGAACACTTGTTTTTATAAGACAGTTTTTCAAATAATGTCTTATAAAGTTGCTAATGAGACGTTTTATATTAAAAAAAACTTATTACGACGTCAAAAAATGTCAAATAAACTTATTATAACGCATTTAGATAAGAAATTTTATTTTTTTGGTCCTAATTCTATAAAAAGATCTATTATAACACTTAAAAATTGAAAGCGTTTTATAAAACTGATTTTGTTATAATGCATTATATCAATTTTAACAAAGTAAAGTACTAGTCAATAACAATTTTGAATTATTGGTATGGTAGTGGTATTATTTTTTAATAATTAATATGATGATAATATAAGTACCAATCAATATATATATATATATATATATACTGATGACATGTTTGGAGGTGTTTTCATCTTCAACACAACATTAAAACACTAAAAAAAATAAAGGTCTAAAATGTTGGCTTTTATATTTTTAAAATCAATAAAATAGATATCTAAAAATATATATTAATATTTTTTTCTAATGTAGTTGGAGTTGGGTTTTTTTGAGAACATCTCTAACAGCTTCTCTAAAACGAAGAAGATAGAAATTTTAAGCAATTTTTTACTGCAATAGATTTCTCAAAACTTTCTAAAAATGGATAAAGTAAGAGAGGGGATACAAAGATCTCCAAATTTGGAAAAAATCTCTAAAAGCACACTTGGAGAGTATAGTACAACAGAGAGTTGTATCTTGCCTTCGGCAAAGATGAATCGCTCTCTAAAAGGAATACTACAAGAATGAAACATTTTTTTATTATATTCCACCAATAAGAGATCCTGAAATTAAATGTTTAAGCGAGAGAAATAATATTTTACTGAATGTATGAAATATTTTAATAATATAATAAATGTTATAATTTCTAAAATGGAGAAGTTATTGGAGTTGAATGCAATACTTTTTAGAAATTTTGAAGAAATTTTAAAGAATCTCTTGGAATTGCTCTTCGTGCTTTTTTTTTATTAACCTAGATATTCAACTCGCTATGCAAGCCGACTAATTCCATGACGACCACCTGCTTTGCAGATAGCCCGAAGTCACTGCATTTGAACATCTGTGGCCACAAGAGAATTTTTTATTTCTCCTTGGATTTAAACCTGGGACCTCCAGATACTTTTTAACCTTTGGAGTCAAACTCAATTACTCTTCGTGTTTAATGTGTTTTTTAGTGGTTGAATTGGAGATAGAAACTTAAAAATCGACCACTTGAAATTAGTAACTTTTTATTTGCTCTATATATATATATATATATATATATATATATATATTAACTAATTATTAAACTCTATTTTATGTATTAAATTAATGATTAGTACATATTATTCTAATTAATTATCTTTGAAATGATGATCATGAAGCCTTACATCCTTAATTATCCAATTATGCAAGCTGCTAATCACTCAATTCAATTCACTTCCTCAAAGAAGGCAAAGTTGGGATACCTTGCTCATTTCTGAAGAAGTTATCAGGATCCACCATGGTCTTCACCTTCACCAACCTTCTGAAATTGGTCTCTTTGAAGTACTTGATCCCATAAACACTTCCTTCCAGATAACTGTTCTTCCCATTGTCAGTTACACCAATGTCCAAATCCCTGTAATTCAAGAAAGCTTCTCTGGGAAACGTTGACACAAATGGAGTCATGTATTCATGCAAAACCCTAGCCAGGTTTACGTAGCGGTTTGCTGCTTCAACCCCATCTTCACTCCAATCGAATCGGTATTGAATCAATGCGATGTTCCCAGCTCGATGCGGGAATGGTTTAGCGAACTCGGAGATCTCACTCATTCGGCCACCGTAAGGGTTGAAAGTTAAACTTGGACGTTCTAACTCAATCATCTTATCAAAGATGAGCGCTAATCCTAGTTTTGAGATGGGATATTTTACATAATCGGATTTTCTTTTCTCGTGAGTAAGAACTCGTGGAATTCGGCTGAGTAGGGTTTCGTCTAGTGAACCAGGGGGGAAGCTGTAGTACCAAAGAACTGATTGGGTCCAGTTCATTTGTGTACAGTCTGAAATCTGTAACCCTARCTCTGGGAAGCTTTGGTCCATGAGACTTACTAGGGTTGTGGTGTCACCGAGGAACAAGCTGGGAAATGAAGCACGTATTGTTTTAGCACCATTTGGGTCGTTGACCACGTCCAAGATCATTCGGATGAATAGATTGTTGTCTAACTTGTCGGCGACTTGTAGCCACCGGTGGGCAACGTCGATGACGTTTTGTTCCGATGTTCGTATTACTTGGAAGACAGTTACGTTGGCTGGAACGAGGACTAGGTTTATTTTGTATGAAATAACGACTCCGAAACTTGCTGCACCGCCACCAGTGATGGCCCAAAACAAATCTTCACCCATTGATTCTCGATCCAGAAGTTTTCCATCGACATCAATGAGTTGAGCATCGATGATGTTATCAACAGAAAGACCGTATTTTCTCATCATGTTACCGTATCCTCCACCGCTGAAATGACCACCAACGCCAACCGTAGGGCAAACTCCGGCTGGGAAGCCATGAGTGTTGCTTTTCTCGGATATCCTATAGTAAAGTTCTCCGAGGGTGGCACCGGCTTGAACCCATGCCGTCTCTTCCTCAATGGAGACTTCGATTGATCGAAAGTTGAACAAGTCCAGGATAAAGAATGGGGTTTGGGCGACGAACGATAGACCCTCATAGTCATGACCGCCGCTTCTGATTTTCATCAACAAGTTGTGTTGTTTAGCGCAAATGACGGAGGCCTGAATGTGCGAAATATCTAATGCAGTAACGATTAGCTCCGGTTTCGCAATGGTGGGTTCGTTGAAGCGGAGGTCACGGATGTAGGCTTGCAACACGGTGGGGAAGGAAGAGTTGGCCGGAGTGTATATTGCTACGGCAATCGGAGTATTAAGTTCATTTGAATTGAGTAGGCATCGGATGAAGTTTTCTTGCGCATCTTTTGAGGTTGCGAGTGAATGTCTAAAGAGGAAGACAAAGATGAGTGCAAGAAGAGACATGATTGTTCTTATAAACGTGAAATACATAATAAGGAATGATAATGTATATATACACTAGAGATGGCTATGGCCTCRCCCGGGACTTCCTGAGGACCGAAATGGGATCGGCCTTGCCCGGGACCGGTTATAAGATTATAAGTCGGGATCGGTTATGAGACCGTGGTTCGGGACCAGTTGCTGATTTTGGATGTTTCTATGGACCGGCCTGGCCTGAATCAGGACCGGTTATGGGTCCCGCCCGGTCCAAGACTAATTTTTGGCCATGTTTATAATACAAACAAAAAATCATCTTTCGTAATTCAAAAATCCATATAATCCTTTTCAATTTTTTGTCATTTAAAAATGCAAAGTATTTTAATATACTTAAAATTTACATTGTTATAACAAAATTGGGTTTATAGGCTAACAAAAATGATTATATATACATACATACATACATACACACATACACACACACACACACATATATATATATATATATATATATATGACGTTTTAAATGCAACTATCATATTTGTACAATCAATTGAGATATTTAAGGAAATGTTGAATTTATTTATTATGATTTTGATATTTATGGAAGATGAATATGGTTCATTAATTATGATTAATACTTTATATTATAAAACAATCAAAACTTCTATGAAACCACATACTCATCAAATTAAATGGACGGTTGAGATTGATTTAATTCGTATTGGTTGTACAAATGTAAAGAGTTGTAAAATTAATAACTCACATCTATATACATATATATATATATATATATATATATGTATATATATATATATAT
>NW_020200596.1:41856-49414 GCF_001531365.2 Cynara cardunculus var. scolymus
ATTTCACAAGATTAAACAATTTCATGAAAAAAATTTCATAAGATTAAACAATGAAATTGACGGATGAGAGTAGTTTTTACGGTTTTTACAAATTGAAGTGGTTTTCATTTGATCGCTCCTCTCTATATATATATATACATAAGTGTATTCGCGTAATGCAGCGAGATACATCATGATTTTAATATTTCATTTTATTTTTTATCTCAGTCGATGTTATAATATGGCTTTATGTGATTTTGAGAAAGCGATGATGTTTTTATTTTTGAATAAAATATATGTTTGAAGATATCAAAAAAATTTGACTAAAATATATCGATATTAGTATCAAATTAACTATTTAGAATTCCTCATTTTTTTGTGTAATTTTTTAATTCAATATTTTTATAATTTAATTTATGTATAATAACGAAGTAATTTATATTTGGTTTAATAATATAATTTTTTATAAAGATAATAATTATTTATTTTGTTGGAACTCGATAATTATTCTAATTATATTTAAGATTTTTTATATTTTAAAATGAGATGTTCATCATCTATTTGATTATGTTTATCCGCAGTTATTTATACGAATTTCAAACATCGAGCTTTAATAAGTTGTACTTATGCATAATTACTTGTAATCTTGAATTTAAAGTAATATGCATCTATATACAGTACTTTATGCATAACAAAAATATATCGATATTCGTATCAAATTAATTATTTAAAATTCCTTATTTTTTGTGTAATTTTTTAATTCAATTTTTTATTATAATTAATTTAGGTACAATAACGAAGTAATTTATATTTGGTTTAATAATATAATTTTCTTATAAAGATAATAATTAATTATTTTGTTGGAACTCGATAATTATCCTAATTATATTTTAGATTTTTTATATTTTAAAATGAGATGTTTATCCTCTATTTGATTATGTTTATCCGTAGTTAGTTATACGAACTCAAAAATCAAGCTTTGATAAGTTGTACTTTTGCATAATTTACTTGTAATCTTGATTTTAAGTAAAGATTGGTTTTATTATCTGCAGTTAGTTACATGAATTCAGATATGAGATGAAATCGTTTAGGGATAAACGGGTTTAAGAGTTTTTAAGAGTTTTAGCCAAATGTTTTATAAGATAGTATAGATATATATATATATATATAGAGAGAGAGAGAGAGAGAGAGAGAGAGTTTGTTTCAAATACAACTCATCGCATTTGTACAACCAATGCAACCCAATATATTGAGATATTTATGGAAATGATGAAAGTTCATTTATTATGATTTGAATATTTATGGAAGATGAATATGGTTCATTAATTATGATCGATACTTTATATTATGAAACAATAAAAACTTCTATGAAATCACATATTAATTAAATGAAATGGACGGTTGAGATTGAGTTGTATTGGTTGCACAAATGTTAAAGGTTGTATAATAACCAATCTATATATATATATATATATATAGAGAGAGAGAGAGAGAGAGAGAGAGAGAGAGTTTGTTTCAAATAAAACTCATTGCATTTGTACAACCAATGCAACCCAATATATTGATATATTTATGGAAATGATTAGAGTTCATTCATTATGATTTGAATATTTATGGAAGATGAATATGGTTCATTAATTATGATCGATACTTTATATTAGGAAACAATAAAAACTTCTATGAAATCACATATTAATCAAATGAAATGTACGATTGAGATTGAATTGTATCGGTTGCACAAATGTCAAAGTTTGTATAATAACCAATCTCTCTCTCTCTCTATATATATATCCAAATGTCCTTGACGCAAAAAATAAGATCAACATTACTGTAACTGTTATGACCACCCCAACTCTGAATGTTTTTTATCCGTATCATTTTTGTTTCGATCTTTACTTTCACTGGCATTTTCAATAGGACCAAGATTGCCCATTGATTTACTTAGCCTACATTTGTGTTCAAACTCCGTCTTAAATAACATCGCATTGAACCACCATCTTTTCATACAATTTTATTGGTTATAAAATAATTAGGTTTAAAAGACCAAAACAATGAAGCATCATATCTAAAGTATTTTAGTAAGGTTATATGACTTTTTTGTATGTCTTACCAAAAAATTTAGGACACCTTTTAAAATAAAATGTTTTATTAAGGGGTGTTTAAGATTGTTTATTTGAACCAACTTATATATATATATATATATATATATATATATATATATATATATTACAAAATCACTTATCAACTTATTATAAATTAGAAGAATTTGACTTCTTAAAAAATTCGTTATTACCAGTTTGACACCGGTATAAATTGTTTATCCAAACACTCAAAAATACTTATTACCGGTGTCACACCGAAATAAGTCAATAAGCTATTTTTATAAGCAATCCCAAACACCCATGGTTAATTTTGATGTCCTATAAAATGCAATTTTCTGGTAGTGCATGTTTAATTTTCGATTAAATATATCGTACAAAATCGATTTCCACTCACCAAGTTTATTAAATCATGGCTAAATTATACATTTTAAGAGACACACATAGAGAGAGAGAGGATCAAACTAAAAAAATATCAAAACACGAAAATAACTAAAACACGTATGATTCTACATTGAAATCACATTTGATCACGATCAAATCGCCACTTATTCTAAGTAATATCTTAACCCTTAAGCCAATTCAATATCTTAATTCTTACGCCACAATCGCCAGCCTCAAAATGTAACCCACAGTGACCATTACTCTACTTAATTAAGTTCAGGAATGTTGTGGATGTAAACCACATGGACGAAAACTGTAGTTTAAGATGGGGGTGATTTTTAAAGAATGTGAGGCTCAGATCTGTAAATAATCACACAAAGAAGATAAATCCCCCATGGCTGCAAATGGTTGCCCTGCCAAGAAGCGAATAATCTTTAACTTTGATCGAATCCATTTAGATGCATTCAGATTCATCATCACAGCCTCTTAGAATCACTAAAAATGGTATCTTCTCTACTATAAAGAATCGTAGAGAGGAAACCCGGAAAACTGAAAACCCCAAAAAGCACATGAACGTAGTCTGTAATTTTACAAAAATACTCCTTCCGTCCCAAAATTAATGTCCACAAGAATAGGTCATTTGTAAAATGAGCATCTATAGAAGGTTATATACCTAAATAACACCAACAACAACAACAGTTGATTAGTCGACAAGCATAGCGGGTTAGATATCCAAGTTAATAAAAAAAAAACAGTTAAGAAACTGTTGATCTTGTGTTTAGATAAAGCTTCCAAATAGAAGGGTTGTTGATTTCAAGAAAAAATCATCAGCCACAAAGAAGGATGTTTGACTAAATAAAGTCAAAATCTGAGTTCCCTCTGAATGAGAATGCTGACTAACTTGGATCAGAAGCTCGGAGGAAAAAGAAAGCTTTCAACGTCAATAAAAATTCAAGGCTCAGATTTGTGAAACAATCGAACAAAGAGGATAAAACCGCCAAGGCTGCAAACTAAATGGTTGCATTGTCGAAGAACAAATACAATCATGTCTTCTTTCTTTCACATAACCATTTGGGTCACCCTGCCAAGATGCGAATTATCTCTAACTTTGTTCATCATCATAGCCTCTTAAGAGCATATCCATCATATTTTGGCAAGATAATCCACTCATTTAATAGAAGAGATGGACAAGAAATCTTAGGGGCAGTTTGATAAAGTTGTCTGTGCAGATTAATACATGAGAAGGTTTTTTCCATAGATAGAAGCACCATATTTTTTTAACTGGAAGAGACAGGTTTGTATAGCCAACCAAAATAAGACACTTTTTATATCATTAAGCCACTACAAAACAGTCATGTATAGCTGACCGAATAAGCAATGACATGAGTATCATTAAGCTCATTAAGCGGCTAACAAACAGGCCCTTAGTGAGGGACCAAGAGTGTAGTTTACTCTCAACAATTATAACAACAGCAACAGCAACATCAACAGCAAATAAACTGCTAATCTATGTGAAGGGTTGTTGATTACCAGGAAAAAATCATTGGCCACAAAGAATGATGTTTGACCAAATGAAGTCAAATCAGACTTTGGTACGATCAGAGAGGGCCAACCACCCTTAGGAACCATCATCTTCATCCCCTCTGAAAATGCCTCATGTTATCCGAGTGTGGAGTTGTTTACATTACAAACCGAAATGCATCCTTTCAATCCACTTTTGGAGGAACAATGAAATTGGATGAGGCTCAGATCTGCAGATCTGGGTTCGGACAAAGGGGATCAGAAACCACCATGGCTGCAACACCATTCAGGTTGCCCCGCCAAGACACTTGCCAAGTTTCACCCAGTGCCGAGAACCCCATGCTCAGAAATGTCAAATGCAGAAAAATATCATCACAGCCTCGATAATGTTTCAGTAACCATGGTGCCTGATTGGTTTGAGTTTGAGCTCTGAAGGTCAAAAGTGTCTGAAGGTCCCAGTTCAAATCCAAGAAGGAATAAAAATTTCCTTCGACAAAGCAGGTGGTCGCCTAGGAATAGTCGTCTTGCATAGCGGGTTAAATATCAAGATTAATAAAAAAAAAATGTTCTAGAAAATGAGTAACACAGGGTCGGTTGAAATATGTGAGGCTCAGATGTAAACAATCAACAAAGAGGATAAATCCGCCATGGCTGCAACTTACTGGTTGCAATAACAAAGAACAGAAACATTCATGTCTTCTTTCTCTCACATAACCATCCCGGTTGCCCAGCCAAGATGCGGATTATCTCAGATTTTGATCGAATCCACTCAGATGCATTCAAATTCATCATCACAGCCTCTAAGATGCTCAATGGTTTTTCATAAATGGACCAAAAACCTATGAAAAATCCAAAGCGACAGAATGGTTATTTTGGTCAGCAGAGAAGGCAGCACTCTTGTTCAGCTGGTGAAGATACTGACAAATTAATTACGCTTATAATCTGCAGATCGGAAGCCAGCTTTTCGAACTTTGGTCTTTTTAATCTTCACCTTCACCCGTACACCATCATTTATTACAGACTGAAGCACAATTTGAAGTTTCCCCTCCAATTTCTCACCCTTTCTGGGTGTATAAACCACATTGTGAATATCATCAGCCAAAGCTCTTTGTGCTAATACTTTCCCAACAGCAGCACAAGCAGCAGCATTTCTAGTTGAACCCAGATCAAATTTCATGTCCTTAGAAATAGAATGTGCAACAGCAACAACTTTGCTCGTTGCTCGATGAACAATGCACGCTCGTATAGATGCTTTTGAGATGTAGATATCCAAACAAAATGGCTCATGGTATGGCGCTGTAAGTTGATTGAAAGTTGGAACCCTTTGCTTCTTTTCAATRAAAGATCCTTCVGGTWTCTCCATCTCATCAAACATGGAAATCCCGTAATTATTTCTTGGGTTTCCATTCATTTTGCTTTCTCTAATCTCATCTTTTCTTTTTGAAACATTTTCAACCATAKWGCCCGAAGTTGAATTTGGGTTCTCTTTTGCCTTGCTCTCCCWCWGATCAGTCTTCYTTTTAGAAGATTTCCTCCTGTGGAAATCAATATTGTACTCTTCATACTCTTTTGAATCTCTGTCAAGCTTATAAAACAGATTTCCACATATTCTCAAATCRWCAATTTMATCAAAATCAGGGTCAACTGAGTTTCGAGGTGTATCATTAGCCACTTGAGCATGAGAAGCGTTAGTTACCAGAGATGGGGCAGTAGCATCTTTCCAGGCATTCGCAAAACCTGTTGAAACTTGCCAAGTCTCATCGTCAACAATGTCAATTTTGTAATCATTGGATTGATCGCCAATTTTTGAATACAATGGGGAACGATGAAGGCTGTCATCATAACATGAAGAAGTGGTTTCAACTTTCGACCTAAGAAGCGAATCACAAACAGCTTCTGTTCTATTATGGACAGCCCGCAAGATACTTAAAAAAAGGCCATGTTTTTTTGGTTGAAAATGATAGCCTGCAATTCCTCTAAAGATGATTGTGCTTCTAACAAACATGCAGATCATCTTGTTTGGTTGTACTAGTAAAAACCAAATTCAACTTTTAGCAAGAACCATCAAACTGAGTAGTTAACCATAAAGTTGGTAGTGAATCGTCCAACATTCTAATAAAGAAACATCAAACAGTTGGTGTGGAAAACCAGAATTAGCAGACCTTCAGTTGAAAGGATAGCAAGAGGCCAAACAGAAACTTCGGGCCAATTCAAAATAACCCTAAATTTCCTAAAATGAAAGGTACTGTCAAACACGCTTAAAAGCTATCGAAGAGAGTTGAATCACCCACATGGATGTTGTAGTTGACGCCAATGGCTTCCTGCTGTCATACAGACCAAAACGAAGAAAACAAATTAATTACATAGGATCATTTGTAAAATTACCCTACAGAAAGAGACTATTTATTAGTTATTAAGGTCAGGAAGATAAAGCTTTTCAATATTATAGGACAAGACCAAGATAAAAACAAATGCATTACTAAAAATGTAACAGTAAGACTTTTCTGTTGTTTTGTAGGGAAAAAAACGCAACAACAATAGCAACAACTAGCAGTGGATGGATAGCAATCAAAAATAGAAGCAGAAAAGCATGCAATAATCAGGATCCAGGGCAGTCCTCTTAATTTTTAAATGTCATTATGTAAATTAGTCAATTGTGTATACAACCTTACAAGAACAAAACAATCTTTTAGGACAACGCTAAAAAGAGGTAACTTTGAACTCATGTTACATGAAGGAGTGAGCATATGATACAATACGATACACAAACGATTGACTCAGATTAATCACATATAGTCATATACATCCAGCAACCTTGAAACAACTTATACCTACAGAAAATTTATTTCCCCCTATTCTCTTTTCTAGGGAAAGTTTATATATTTTTTTTTATTAACCTGGATATCCAACCCGCTATGCGAGCTGACTAATCCCAAGGTTGCAGATAGCCCGGAGTCACCGCATTTGAACCTCCGTGGCCACAAGGGGATTTTTATTCCTCCTTGGATTTGAAACTGGGACCTCCCGGTACTTTTGACCTTTGAAGCCAAGCTCAAACCAATCAGGCACCACCCTTGTAATTGGGAAAGTTTATATTGTCTTCAGGGCCGGCCCTGATATTTTGGATGCCCACGGCGGAAAGTCAAAAAAATGCCCCTTATAGTGAAAAAAAAATTCAATCACAAGTATATATGAGGATATTTTTAACTTTAAAACAACATGAATAATCGGTATTCATTTTTAGATAAGGCTTGAAACATAAATAGTTAAGAACAAGAATATGAGAAAGAGACTTTAAGAAATGAACCTCATGCATGGAATTGTCTTTAGTTGTAGAGTTTTGACCAAGTGCAAGTGATTCAGGCATCACATATATCCTAATAGCATCAAGGTGTGTGCTAACACGTCCATGAAATCCACCCCATGGTCCATGACTTATGCATCCTTCATAATTGGTTTTATCTCCCTACAAACCATCCAAAAGAATAAGAACACATAAATCGGTACCATCGTATATATTCTTCAAGTAAAACACAACAAAAGATATAACTAAAACCTTACCATGAGACTATTGA
>NW_020200596.1:50124-51568 GCF_001531365.2 Cynara cardunculus var. scolymus
GTGAGAGGCAGACGAGAGAGGCAGAAACGAGAGCCGATTGTGTCAACTGTCAACTGTCAAGGCCGATTGCAATTGCGATTACGATTCGTGAATCGTGAAATAAATCGATTTCTGTTGTGAGTTCTGTGAGTGAGCGAGGCGAGAGCGAGAGCGAGAGCGAGAGCAAGAGCGAGAGGCGGGAGCGGGAGCGGGAGCGGGAGCAAGAGGCAGGAGGGAGGGAGTGAGCCGTGAGGGAGGGAGATGGACGAATGGAAACGGTAATATTCTTAGGCCCAATTGAAAACTGAAAACATATATATACATTGGGCTTTATAATTTGATGCCCCTTGGGTTTATGTTGCCCTGGGCCATCGCCCTCTGGACCTATGTCCAGGACCGGCCCTGTGCAGTAACGATTAGCTGCGGTTTCGCAATGGTGGGTTCGTTGAAGCGGAGGTCACGGATGTAGGCTTGCAACACGGTGGGGAAGGAAGAGTTGGCCGGAGTGTATATTGCTACGGCAACCGGAGTATTAAGTTCATTTGAATTGAGTAGGCATCGGATGAAGTTTTCTTGCGCATCATTTGAGGTTGCGAGTGAATGTCTAAAGAGGAAGACAAAGATGAGTGCAAGAAGAGACATGATTGCCCTTATAAACGTGAAATACATAATAAGGAATGATAATGTATATATACACTAGAGATGGCTATGGCCTCGCCCGGGACTTCCTGAGGACCGAAATGGGATCGGCCTTGCCCGGGACCGGTTATAAGATTATAAGTCGGGATCGGTTATGAGACCATGGTTCGGGACCAGTTGCTGATTTTGGATGTTTCTATGGACCGGCCTGGCCTGAACCAGGACCGGTTATGGGTCCCGCCCGGTCCAAGACTAATTTTTGGCCATGTTTATAATACACACAAAAAATCATCTTTCGTAATTCAAAAATCCATATAATCCTTTTCAATTTTTTGTCATTTAAAAATGCACAGTATTTTAATAGACTTAAAATTTACATTGTTATAACAAAATTGGGTTTATAGGCTAACAAAAATGATTATATATACATACATACACACACACACACACACACACACATATATATATATATATATATATATATATATATATATAAATGACGTTTCAAATGCAACTATCATATTTGTACAATCAATTGAGATATTTATGGAAATGTTGAGTTCATTTATTATGATTTGGATATTTATGGAAGATGCATAGGGTTCATTAATTATGATCAATACTTTATATTATAAAACAATCAAAACTTCTATGAAACCACATACTCATCAAATTAAATGGACGGTTGAGATTGGCTTGTATTGGTTGTACAAATGTAAAAAGTTGTATAATTAGTACCGCACATCTATACACACACACATACGTATATATATATATATATATATACTATCTTATAAAGCATTTGACTAAAACTCTTAAAAACTCT
>NW_020200596.1:53303-95395 GCF_001531365.2 Cynara cardunculus var. scolymus
GATATATTTTTGTCAAATTTTTATGGTATCTTCAAATATATATTTTATTCAAAAATAAAAACATCATCGATTTCTCAAAATCACATAAAGTCATATTATTAACATCGACTGAGATAAAGAATAAAATGAAATATTAAAATCACGATGTATCTCGCTGCATTGCTCGTGTACGCTTCTATATATATATATATATATATATATATATATATATATATATATCCAAATGTCCTTGACGCCAAAAATAAGATCAACATTACTGTAATTGTCATGACCACGTACCCCAACTCTGAATGTTTTTATACGTATCATTGTTATTTCGATCTTTACTTTCACTGGCATTTTCAATAGAACCAAGACTGTCCGTTGATTTACTTAGCCTACATTTGTGTTCGAACTCCGTCTTAAATAACATCACATTGAACCATCATCTTTTCATACAGTTTTATTGGTTATAAAATAATTAGGTTTAAAAGACCAAACAATGAAGCATCATATCTAAAAGTATTTTAGTAAGGTTATATGACTTTTTTGTATGTCTTACCAAAAAATTTAGGACACCTTTTAAAATAAAATGTTTTAGTAAGGGGTGTTTGAGATTGTTTATTTGAACCAACTTATATATTTTTTTTTTTACAAAATCACTTATAAACTTATTATAAGTTAGAATGATTTAACTTCTTCAAAAACTCCTTATTACCAGTTTGACACCGGTATAAGTTGTTTATCCAAACACTCAAAAATACTTATTACCGGTGTCACACCGGAATAAGTCAATAAGCTATTTTTATAAGCAATCCCAAACACCCCTGGATAATTTTGATGTCCTATAAAATGCAATTTTCTCGTAGTGCATGTTTAATTTTCGATTAAATATATCATACAAAATCGATTTCCACTCCCCAAGTTTATTAAATCATGGCTAAATTATACATTTTAAGAGAGACACACATAGAGAGAGAGAGGATCAAACTAAAAAAATATCAAAACAAGAAAACACGAGAATAACTAAAACACATATGATTCTACATTGAAATCACATTTGATCACGATCAAATCCCCATTTATTCTAAGTAATATCTTAACCCTTTGATCGAGGCAAGAATATACATGATGGTGCCACGTTAGAAAATCTTACAAGTTGTTTAGATATACGGGAACCAAAATGCGAAATGCCAAAAATGTTCAAATATTATCAACTTGTGGTTATAGATATTAAAGTAAGTGTATCAACCTGATGTCTAATCGAGTTGTAAAATTGTTAAACCGTAGGTATTGGGTTGATATTGAGTTACTATTATTTGAATCCAACGCAACCCAATGAACCCGATATCCTTTTATTTATTGGATTTAATATGATTGTTGAATTTTTATTAATATATAAATTAGACAATTACTCTATCATGTATGTTTTTCATATACACATATTTTCAATCTATTCATATCTCTATATAACTCATTCATATATATGTTCAGTAACTATGAACATATATATGTAAATTGAGAAAATTAACTGAATGTGATATACGTAAAAAATATAGATAAGTTGTATCAAATGGTTGATGATGAAAAAGAAATTATGTGTAGAGAAATAACATATTCAATGTTAGAAGAATATTTTAATATACCAAAGTATCAACCCGAACAACCCGACTAACCTGACCAACTTGTACGGGTTGGGTTGGGTTGCACTTTGGTTTGGGTTGGGTTGGGTTGGGTTAAGATTTTTCCAAACCGTAAGCATTGAGTTGGGTTGTTCAAATGTTTTCAACCCAATCAACCCAACATATGAGCACCCCTATACCAATGTCATAATATTCTAAACATGGAAACATTACAAAATCGTAAAATTAAGAAACCAGATAAAACGAGACATAATTTTTGACAGACAAACTAAATGAAGACGGAAACCTGGACAATTCCTGTACAAGACATATTCGCTTTGAGAAATCGTGATCAGGTTTTATGAGTTGTCCCTTTTTATTTTGGACAGCAAAAAGGCAATTTATTGAGAAAGGAAGAAGACTAGCGAGGAGCTAGTTACAAACAGAGTACACAGCATCAACCGGGTTACAAATCCATCTCTCCCAACTAAAAGACTTGCAAACCATCGCTCTACATCTAATCCACTCATACGTAATGAATTGGATGTTGCTACAAGCTTCCTTATCAGACTTGCACTTGCCCCTAAACGTCTTGTGATTCCTTTGAGTCCAGACGGTCCAAAAATAAGCTGCCATAATCACCTTGCCCACCTATCTTTTGCAACTATCTCCAATCGCGCATACCACCGACCACATGTCCCTAACCAAAGTCGCATTCGCCGGCCACCAATTCACCCAGGAAGCCATATGCGCGTTAATAACCTTTGCCGTGGAACAAGTCACGAAGACATGGTCCAAGTTCTCCACCGTATTTAGAATCTTATGCCACTTGGACCGAAAAGATTCACGAAATAAGAGTTATTTTAGGTATTATGATAAATATTAGTTACGAGATTTGAAGTAATCTTTCCCAATTATGGATGCCTAATCTCGTTAGGTCATTATCTATGATTCCTAGTTTTTAGACACACAAAAAAGCTAATAAGACGCTACGACCACTTACTTTAAAATGGTCATCATTGTGATTTATATTTATAGAACGAGCTTTTAATTAATTATAAAGTTTTCATTTTCGGTAGTTATTATGCAAGATTTATATGTTTACGACTTTTTCACCAAACATACCATAGTTAAGGATTAACGAAGTTTACAAACAAAACCGATTAACTAATCAAGTATTTGGTAATATGGTATAAGTTAAGGGACTAAATATTTGGTTTTCAAAAAGGTTGAGACGACTTTGTTTAATTACATGAAAAGTACTGGGTTTAATTCTGGAACTACCGGAAGCGTTGGTTGTTTAATGAGTTAAAAAATGTCACATCAATATTCACTTTAGTGTCTTTGGAGATGGGTTAATTTATTTAAGAACCGTTAGACTTTGACACCAAACTTTTTACTCAAATTAGTGGAAGAATCTTTGTGGTTGCTTTGTAATTATATATAGAGAGAAAGAAGGAAGGTGGGAGTGAGTTTCAAACGATAATGCTAATTATTTAGGAAAATAGGTAAAAGGGTATTTCATATTATCGTCAAAAAAATGAAAGTTGACGATTTCGAACCTGTATGATTTTGTACGTGAGTATATATATATATATATGGAGGATCAAACAAGAACGATATTTATTTAAAAGAACATGAAAAACGAGCAAGTCATATGTGATTTTACACTAATGTCACATACAAAATGACATGTGATTTAAACGACCTTGCCCTGTGACCTGAAGACATAGCCGCAAGTCATCTGGACACTTTTTTTTAACCATTAATGTAAAATCATATGTGATTTTACACGTGATTTGCATGTGATTTGCTCGTTTTAGTTTTTTTTAAATATGTATCGTTCTCGTTTGATATTGCCTCTCTCTCTCTTTCTATATATATATATATATATATATATATATATATATGTGTGTGTGTGTATGTGAGAGAGAGAGAGAGAGAGAGAGAGAGAATCATGTATGATTTTGTAAATTAACGACAATTTTCTTGTTTTCTTAAATAGGTTATGTATATGTACATGTATGTATGTATTAACTTCAATTCAAGTCTTCATAAAAGAAGTCTTATTCTTATATTTCAAATAATTATTACGAAGCTTTACAAACTGAATTATCCAAGTAAATTATACAAGCCAATGAGTCAAAAGGTGACTCGATCAATTTAATTTAATTTACTTCCTCCAAGATGGCAAAGTTGGTATACTTTGCTCATTTCTGAAGAAGTTATCAGGATCCACCATCGTCTTCACCTTCACCAGCCTCCTGAAATTGGTCTCTTTGAAGTACTTAACCCCATAAACAGTTCCTTCTAGAAACCTGTTCTTACCATTGTCAGTAACACCGATGTCCAAATCCCTGTAATTCAAGAAAGCTTCTCTCGGAGACTTTGACACAAATGGAGTCATGAATTCATGCAAAACCCTAGTCAGGTTTATGTACCGGTTTGCTGCATCCACCCCATCTTCGCTCCAATCCAATGCGTATTGAATCTTTGCAATGTTCCCAGCTCGATGCGGGAAGGGTTTAGCGAACTCGGAAATCTCACTCATTCGTCCACCATAAGGATTGAAAGTTAACCCTGGACGTTCTAACTCTATCATCTTCTTGAAGATGAGCCTTAATCCTTGTTTCGAAATTGGTCGTTTTACGTAATCGGACTTTCTTTTCAGGTGTGTGAGAGATCGTGGGATTCGGCTGAGTAGAGTTTCGTCTGGTGAACCAGGGGGGAAGCTGTAGTACCAAAGAACTGATTGGGTCCAGTTCATTTGTGTACAGTCTGAAATCTGTAACCCTAACTCTGGGAAGCTTTGGTCCATGAGACTTATTAGGGTTGTGGAGTTGCCAAGGAACAAGCTGGGAAATCGTGCACGTATTGTTTTCACACCATTTGTGTCGTTGACCACGTTGAAGATCATTCGGATGAAGAGATTGTTGTCTAATTTGTCGGCGACTTGTAGCCACCGGTGGGCGACGTCGGTGACATTTTGTTCCGATGTTCTCGTCACTTCAAATACAGTTACGGTTGCCGGAACTCGGACTATTTTTACTTTGTATGATATAACGACTCCGAAACTCACTCCTCCGCCACCGGTGATGGCCCAAAATAGATCTTCACCCATTGATTTTCGATCCAGAAGTTTTCCATTGACGTCAATGAGTTGAGCATCGATGATATTATCAACAGAAAGACCGTACTTTCTCATCATGTTACCGTATCCTCCACCGCTGAAATGGCCACCAACACCAACCGTAGGGCAAACTCCGGCAGGGAAGCCATGAGTGTTGCTTTTCTCGGCGATCCTGTAGTAAAGTTCTCCGAGGGTGGCACCTACTTGAACCCATGCAGTCTCTTCTTCAATGGAGACGTTGATCGACTGGAAGTTGAACAAGTCCAGGATAAAGAAAGGGTCATCAGCAACATACGATAGACCTTCGTAGTCATGGCCACCACTTCTAGTTTTCATCAATAACTTGTGCTTTTTAGCGCATTTGATGGAGGCCCGAACGTGAGAAAGGTCTAATGCAGTTACGATTAGCTCCGGTTTCGGGGTGGTGGATTCGTTGAACCGGAGGTTACGAATGTATGCTTGCAAGACAGTCGGAAAGGAGGAGTTGGCCGGAGAGTAGATTGCTCCGGCGATGGGAGTAGTAAGTTCATTTGAACTGAGTAGGCATTGGATGAAGTTCTGATGGGCATCATTTGAGGTTGCCAAAGAGTGGCCAAAGAGGAAGACAAAGATAAGTGCAAGAAGAGACATTGTTGTTATAGACATGAAATACATAATATGACATGTTAATATATATATACACATGAATTAAAATGATACTTGTCGTGATTTCATAAAAATATAATATAATATTTATTTTAGGTTATTTAGAAAAAGAAAAGGTTTATTATTGTTATTTTTGTCTTAGGGGGTGTTTGGGATTGCTTATAAAAATAACTTATTGATTTATTTCGGTGTGGTACCGGTAATAAACATTTTTGAGTGTTTGGATAAACAACTTATTCCGGTGCGAAACCGGTAATAAAGAGTTTTTGAAGAAGTTAAACCTTCTGACTTATAATAAGTTGATAAATGTTTTTATAGAAAATGATAAGTTGTTTCAAATAAGCAATTATAAAACATATTTTAAATTATAACATCTGATCAACTGTTTGATTGGTTTTTTATTAAGTTACGTATAGATGAAACTGCATGTATAGATTAACGTGCCTACGTGAGAAGGTTTTATTTGGGACGTCTTTTTTGCAGATGGAAGGAGCGTCCATGTTTTCAATTAGGAGGGACAGGTTTGAAAAAATTGGTTTTATGCATAAATATCCCACCTTAGAATCTGATAGTATAAACCATGTTTTATATTATTAAGTCACTACCAAACAATTATTCTAACTGGTCGAATAAGTTTTGACTTCTATTAAGCTCGTTAAGCTACTAACAAATAAGTCCTCAATAGACATGATCTTTAATAGTACATACAAAACCTTCATATACAGTAACGCAAGCAGAAAACTTATAAAAAAGTGTCTTTAAACAGAATTTATAAATCAGTCATAATATTTTTGGGTTGGAAAGTGACTTTTGTAATTTCTAGTACTATTCTTTTTGAATCTCTATCGTAAACACGTGTAAAAAAAAATTATTTCATGGATTGGCCTGTTTTACTATGATTAACCCCTACTAGTAAGAAGCATTTCATTTCCTGAATCTACATCCCGAAGTTTTCTATTTCATATTCCGGTTTACCAATTCGCACAGTATCCATATTCTAACCCTAATCCCTATCCAATCCAGAATATACACTACAACAAAATCGGGTTTATTTGACACTCTCAAATTCTAAGCGTCCTAATATACCTCTTTATAGAACCTAGTTTATAGGACCAAAAAAATAAAGTATCCTATCTAATGGTGTTGTATTAAGTTTATATGACGTTTTTTTGATGTCGTAATAAATTTTTTAAGACACTTTTAATATCTCATTATCAACTTTATAGAACAATATTTGAAAAAATGTTCTATAGAAACAAGTGTCCTATAAAAATTGAGTTTATAGGACAATTTCTCAAAAGTGTCTTATAAAGTTGCTCATGCGATACTTTGTATTAAAAATGCCCTTATAAACTTGTTAAGACGTCCAAAACCATTATATAAACTTATTACAACGCCTTTAGATAGGACGCTCTATATTTTGGTCATATATACTAAGTTCTATAAAGAGGTCTATTGAGACACTTAAAAATTGAGGGTGTTCTATAAACCTAATTTTATTGTAGTGATAGGCTTTATTTTGTCAACAATTAAATGTTATATTTATTTAAAAACAATAAAAATAAAAACTTTTTATATTTAAATTATAAAATAAACAATTAAATATTGAGTGATAATTGATTTAATAAATAAGTGAGATGTTTTAACAAGTATCATATACAAAAGTTTGACCATTGAAAGTATCAAATTAATACCATAGTTGACATTTCTTTGGTTATCAAATTGGATAATACTTTCCCATTTGTTGGATTTGTGACACCATATCCAAATACCCTTTCAAATTAATCAATACATCATGTGTTTCTCATAAACTACTTTCTAATGTTTATCCATGACTTTTTAAAGTCAAACTTTTTTTTATACGTCGGTATTCAACTAATTAAGTATGAACGAAATCATCAACTTAATAAGATCTGATATACATTTTGGATGGTAATATTTTAAAAATATTATCAAGTCTATATTGCTGACCAATAAGTTGCAAGTAAACTCCTCTTAACGTTTACACCAATTTGAATTCTTCACAGTTAAGCCACATTGGCTCAAATTGGTGGTTTTGCTTAGAACATTAAGGCATTATTAAACATAAATGCAATAAAACGTGGAATGCATGAAATTTTAAAACAATTGCAGTTATTGATATCAAAGTGTGAGGTTCAGTTATGCAATTCAAAATCAGAACGAGACTTGTCATTAGATGAAACTCCACGTACCAATTTGTTGGGACGTGACATTTCAAAATGTGACAACTTAACCATACCAATTTAATTGTCTAACATGACTTTAACTTGTGTAGTTGCTTTAAACCCCACCATAACCATTGCGATTAGATACTTTTAATGATGGATCAAAAACGAACGTATCCAAAAATGCCATTACTCTGAATCCTGATTCGTTTGAAAACAAGAAGATTGATACGTACTTTTTTTTCGCAGACAAACAGAATCAAGATTGGGTTATGATTGTTGTGTAATGCATGTTCTATTGAGAACCAACGAAGCTATTATTATATTTTTCTTATTTAGAATATTATGTGATTGATACTGCTAATATTATTCACGAACTAAGGGGCCGTTTACCAAACGCTTATACAGGTAAGCGCTTACCAAGTCACATTACCTTACCGAATCAATATGGCAAGGACCAAGAATCTTACCCAGTAAGAGTGAAGGTAAGGACTGAAAGTCTTACCCGGTAAGTGACGGCGATGACTATTACCACGGTTAGCACTTACCAGGTTAATTGTTGCATACATACCGTTTTGGTGGACTAAAATCTTACTGGTAAGTAATTGATAGTTCTGAATTTTGCCGGTAAACACTTACCCGGGTAAGTGTTAGTAAACAACCCCTGAGAGTTTATTCTTTAGGTATTAAGATAGTTATAGTTACGACATTAAAAGTAGTCCATCAATTCCTAGGTTTCTGGACAAGTGATTAACCGCTTAGGTTGTTATCAGATCATTAATCCTAGCTTTCGGGTACCTAATTCGTTAAAACCCTAACTAGTAATATACCAAGAACCGCGTTATTTAAATCTAACTAATCACTTTAGAGTGGTCATCATCCTAATCCCTTGGACAAGCTTTTAATTAAAACCATCGTTTTCAATAATTAGTTTGTCAGATTTGTATAATTATTATTTCATCTAACTGATCATTCGGATTAAAGATTTATTTTCACAAAAAAACAGCATATCTTGTATATCTATACTATATTATAAAACATTTGACAAAAACTCTTAAAAACCATATTTTATGCATAAAGTATTGTATATTGATGCATATTACTTAAAATTCAAGATTACAAGTAAATTATGCATAAGTACAACTTATTAAAGTTCCATGTTTGAATTCGTGTAACTAACTGCGGATAAACATAATCAAGTAGAGGATAAACATTTCATTTTAAAATATAAAAAATCTAAAATATAATTACGATAATTATCGAGTTTTAACAAAATAATTAATTATTATCTTAAATAAATTATTTTAGTAAACCAAAAATAAATTAGTTCATTTTTAAACTTCAGTTAAATTATAATAAAAAATTGAATTAAAGAAATTACATAAAAACAAGAACTTTTAAATAGTTAATTTGATACTAATATTGTTTTTTTTTCAAAATTTTATAATATTTTTATATTTATATTTCATTCAAAAATAAAACATTTTATTTTTCTCAAAACCACATAAAATCGCATTATAACATTCATAAACCCAAAATATAAATAAAATATTAAAATCAAAATATATTTCGTTACATTACATAAATATCATTATAATATATACTAAAAAACGAATTAGAACAGTCAACGGGTAAGCTAAGAAATTATGAAGTCTAGAAGCGAAATAATTGCTTACGTATATAATAGTTTTTATGTTTTATAAAAAAATATTTATTATTTAAAGATATAATATAAAATATTGTAAGTTAGGGAGGCGTAAGGGAAATTCTCAAAAACCCATTTATTTTAATAGCGGATGTCTTTTATATGGTTGCTTTGAAATTCATATCTATATTATATTATAAAATATTTGATAAAAAATTTAAAAACGATTTTTTATGTATGAAGTATTATTTATTGATATACTAAAGGAGTACCCACACAATGCAGCGAGACACATCTCGATTTTAATATTTATCTCTGTCGATATTATAATACGATCTTATGTGTTTTTAAGAAAACAATAATGATTTTATTTTTGAATAAAATATAAATTTAAAAATATCATAAAATTTTGAAAAAAAAATATATCAATGTTAATATCAAATCATCTATTTAAAAGTTCTTATTTTTTATGTAATTTCTTTAATTTATTTTTTATTATAATTTAATTTAAGTTTAATAACGAAATAATTTATTTTTGGTTTAATAATATAACATTTTATAATGATAATAATTAAGTATTCTGTTAGAACTCAATGATTATCCTAATTATATTTTAGATTTTTTATTATGTATTTGATTATGTTTATCTGCAGTAAGTCACACGAATTCAGATATGGAGCTTTAATAAGTTGTACTTACGCACAATATATTTGCAATCTTGANTTATTATAATTTAATTTAAGTTTAATAACGAAATAATTTATTTTTGGTTTAATAATATAACATTTTATAATGATAATAATTAAGTATTTTGTTAGAATTTAATGATTATCATAATTATATTTTAAAATTTTTTTATATTTGAAATGAGTTGTTTATCATGTATTTGATTATGTTTATCTGCAGTAAGTCACACGAATTCAGATATGGAGCTTTAATAAGTTGTACTTACGCACAATATATTTGCAATCTTGAGTTTTAAATAATATATATTAATAAATAGTATTTTACACATAAAAAATGGTTTTTAAGAGTTTTGTCAAATATTTTATAATATAGTATAGATTATGTGTTTTTAAGAAAACAATAATAATTTTTTTTTTGAATAAAATTATTATTGGAAGATATCACAAAAATTCGAAAAAAAATATCAATGTTAATATCAAATCAACTATTTTAAAGTTTTCATTTTTTATTATAATTTAATTTAAATTTAATAATGAAATAATTTATTTTTGGTTTAATAATATAAATTTTATAACGATAATAATTAAGTATTCTGTTAGAACTCAATGATTATCGTAAGTATATTTTAGATTTTTATATTTAAAATGAGATGTTTATCCTGTATTTGATTATGTTTATCTGCAATTAGTTACACGAATTCAGATATTGAGTTTTAATAAGTTGTACTTACGCATAATTTACTTGTAATCTTGAGTTTTAAGTAATATACATTAATAAACAGTATTTTACGCATAAAAAGTGGGTTTTAAAAGTTTTTGTCAAATGCTTTATAATATAGTATAAATATTACTTAAGATTCAAGATTACAAATAAATTGTGAATAAGTACAACTTATTAAAGCTCCATGTTTGAATTCGTGTAACTAACTGCAGATAAACATAATCAAATGCAATATAAAAATCTCATTTTAAATATAAAGATCCAAAATATAATTAAGATAATTATTGAGTTCTAAAATAATACTTAATTATTATATTTATAAAAAATTATATTATTAAACCTAAATTAAATTACTTTGTTAAAAATTAAATTGTAATAAAAAATTTGAATTAAAAAAAATACACAAAGCAAGAACTTTTAAATAGTTAATTTGATATTAATATCAATAAAAAATTAAAATTTTATTCAAAAATAGAAACATTATCGTTTCTCTTAAAATCACATAAAACCGTATCACATCGATATAGATAAAAATAAAACGAAATATTGAGATCAAAATGTATCTCGATGCATTACATGAATACCCTTCTGATTATTTTCAATATTCAAATCCAAAACCAAAACGTTCACGTCAGAAAAAAAATCAATGACTTTTGCAAGAAATTTTCCGTATCATCATTTTGTTTTGTTTTTTTTTAAGTAATCATCCTTTTGTTATTGACCTTGAGATTTTATAAGAGATTAAATAAAGTAACATAACGATGTATACTTTTTAATACGTCTGATTTAAATGTGTTTGTAATAAGTTTATAAAATCAGGGACAGATCCAAAAAAAAATATTCAAACTGTGGCACCGTTTGATTATAAGAAAAAGTATAGGGAAAAAGTTTCAAATGGTAGCACCATTTGACTAAGAAAATGACACTAACATGATTCGAACTTGGGTTTGGGGTGGAATAAAAGTCTTGCAAACCAACTCAATCAAACAAAACTTGTTCTCATGTAGTTTCAAAATACATACGGTGACACACAATAGATTAATACGGTTGCACCTTTCACGAACTTAATTTTTTTTACCTTCCGATGGAGGAATAATAAGGCGGCACACGCCACCGTATGCACCACTATAGGTCTGTCTCTGTATAAAACGTTTCCGAGTATCTTAATTAACAAGTTTGTAAGAACACTTTTAATACAATGTGTCACATTAACTATTTTATATGACACTTTTGAAAAACTGTCATATAAACTCATCTTTTTATAGGAAACTTATTTTTATATACAAAACACATTTCAAATAGTGTTCTATAAAATAACTATAATGTATTAAGAATTGGTCATGACTTTTTTGGTGAGGAATAAGATGATGATTTCTAACCAGAAGGGTGGCGCTTGAATGGTTTGAGTTTGGCTCTAAAGATTAAAAGTAACTGGAGGTCACATGTTTATATCCAAGGAGGAATAAAAATCCCTTGTGGCCATGAAGATTCAAATGTAATGACTCCGAACTATCTGCAAAACAGCTGATCGTCCTGAAATTAGTTGACTCGCATAACAAGTTTCTTGATTTTAGGGTGAAATAAATATGTTGCAAATGTTAGGTCAATCTTGAAGTTTATGCCTCATTTGGTGGTTTGCCAATAATTGATTGTATAGATTGCTTTATCAAATTGACAAACATTTTCAATCACATAAAAAAGGGTTATCAGAAATATAAGTCAATTCTTCAATGAATCTTGAAAAGTTGTCAAATTTGATCTTCAACTTGTACAAATACAAATTGAAACAGATCCAGTAAATTTTACTTGAATTAAGATTTAAAAAAGATGAGATATACATAAAGACGTTGTAATAAGTTTATTGAATGTTTTTGGATATCTTAACAAGTTTTTAGGACACTTTTAATACAAAACATCCCATTAGCTATTTTATAGGACATTCTTGAAAAAGATGCCCTATAAACCCATCTTTTTATAGTTTACTTTGTTTTTAGAAGATATTTTTTTAAATAGTGTCTTATAAAAAAGCTAATGTGACGTTTTATATTAAAAATGTTCTAAATTTTTTGTTAAAACACTCAAAAGCGTTCTATAAACTTATTACAACACATTTAGGGGTGTTTGGGATTGTTTATTTGAAACAATTCATACTTTTCTACAAAAGCACTTATCTAACTTATTATAAGTAAGAAGAGTTTAACTTTTTCAAAAACTTCTTATTACCGGTTTGACACGAGTATAAGTTGTTTATCCAAGCATTCAAAAGTGTTTATTACTGATGTCATACCGAAATAAGTCAATAAGTTATTTTTATAAACAATCTCAAACACCCTTTTAGATAGAACCATTTATTTTTTGATCCTATAAATTGAATCTTATAAAATAGTCTATTTGAATGCATTGAAATTAATGGTCTTTTATAAACCCAATTTTATCATAGTGTGTAGATTTAACCTGTAATCCAAAAACTAAAAAACAAAGTTTGCACAACCATGAATAAGAAAAGGGTTGCAGATGGTGACTATTTGTTGGATTTGGTGATGTCGGTTACTAACAAAACCTACTTTTTTGCTATCATATTTGCTTTCACTTTGTAGTAGGGCTGTGTAGAAAATCAACCAATCAACATTCAATTAATCATCCGATGATCATCTAGTTGTTCATCCAACTATTATTCAATTAATTTATTTTTAAATTTGCTTAAAACTCTGGTGCCAAATCGTCGCCCCTTTCCTTATTTTTTCGATAATAGAGGTCCAAGCCATAGGAAAGACAGCAACTTGAGTGCGGAGGAGGGGAAAGGGCGCTCGAAGCAAAAGGAACGAAAAGCACACCATATAGGTCAGCGGCTATCGGCTTCCTAACAGACGGCACTAAGATACTGGAAGTTCGCCCCCTAAGCGGGTAGCAAGGACGGCTATAGCTAGTAATACCTTATTGCAGCGGGCTCGATGAAGATTCTAAACTCATGGTAGCTCAGGAGTAGGAAAAGGTATTAAATAAGCGTACTTTAGGAAGTGTTCGAAAGACGACCTCAATCCTCATCGCTTTTAGCAGATAGTTTACTGGTTGCTATCTCTTTCCCTTGAGCCTGGTATTTTGAAATTTTAACTTCCCTTGAGTTGGTTTTAACACATATTAAAAGTGATTAATCAATTTGTATCATTATTGGAGAATTGAATTGAATTGAATTAATACACTGGATGGATCCAATCCAAACGAATCATCCGTTGGATACCCAATAAAAGTATTCGATGGATGGAAATGAACCGTTCCAATCATCCATTAGATTGGATTGGATCTGTTATCCAATGTTAATCAGATCGATTGACAAAATCCAACATCCAATGGACGATTGGATTCCCTCATATCTAATAGATGTCAACCGATGAACAACCTTACATTGTAGTTATAGTTTTCATAAAATGAAAAATTTATATAAAATAAATTTAAGAATTATAATACAAAATTGTTACGTCAAATGTCAAACTAAGCATTAGAATGAAAGAAACATGTCACAACTTTAGATATTATTGAGTATTTTATCCGGATCCAGAGACATAAAGAGATAACGAGGACATATCAATAACAGTTTATCAATTTTGCATTAAGAAAAAGACAAATTAAACCAAAATTTGTTTGTCAGATTTTCTGAAAAGACAGATCCTTAGGCATCCAAATTTGAAAGATATTTGGGTATAAAATGAGGTAATTGTCAAATGTTGTGATAAAATTTGTCAACCTGAAAAAGTCAAACAATACTTTCTCCAAAATTGTGGTAATCTTTTTCATACTCAAAACAATACACTTATCCATATATTAAATATAAATGAATTATGTTAATTTTTTTTTAATATTAGTTTTCATTGCACATGATTTATTTTGAGGATACGTACGTATTGATCCATCAAACTCGAGTGTGTATTTTATGATTGTAGAATTTGATTTGCGTTCTACTTTCAAAGAAACATACGTATGTTTGGAAACCAAATTGATGAGCCACTCTACATCAACGTGTTTTGTAAAACCCGAGCATACTGTATCAACTAACCACCATCCTTCCCCAAAGGTTGAACCATCAAAACTTTAGAAATCGTAATAGACCAAAAATGAATTTTTTGGTAAATAAATGAGGTTGAAGGGTGATATTGAAAATGGCTTTAACTACAGGGGGCTAAGGTGTAAATTCTGGTTAAAGGAGGTGACTCTTCAATCTATCTCATTTGGAAACAGTGTCTCTTTATGTGTGTGTGTGTTTGTATGTGTGTGAGATTGAAACCCAATTCCAAACCATAAGGAAAAGAATCAAGAGAAAAAGAAAGTATCGATATTTTCTTGAAACAAAAGATGAAACATAAATCATAAATCAACTAGAGGGTGTTTAAGATTACTTATAAAAACAACTTATTGACTTATCCCAATGTGGCACCGGTAATAAACACTCTTGAACGTTTGGATAAACAACTTATACCAGTGTCAAACCGGTAATAAGAAGTTTCAAATAAGCAATCACAAACACCCCCTAAGCCCTCTCAAGGACCATATCCAAATTTTTAAAAGACGGACCATATCCAAATTCCTATCAAACCACTGGGGCTCACAATGCAATTTACTCAAAACTATTATAAACAGAAGTTAAAAGAATAATTTTACATTAATTTTAATCCTTAGTCCATGACATGTATAAATTCGTGAAACTGTGAGTCTATGTAATGAGAAGAATCTATAAAAATACTCAAGCAAATTTTTGGATGAAGAAATACATAAGACGTCATGACATGAGTCACGCCATACAGAAACACTTTATCATAACGGCATGAACGCCTTACAGAACACTGCTATCGTCCATCATCTGTTAAATAGATGAAGTGGTTCTTGTCTAAGAGCTTGAAAAAATTCATCCATCGCCAACAGTACTGCGCTAGTGTTTGAATCATCCTGCATTGTGTAAGTTTGTTAATCCATCCATTATTTATAATAACGTTATTCAGTTCATTAAAAAATTCAGTGCATTATTTCATTAAGACACAGAGTAAATAGAAACTTACAAAACGATAATCTAATGATCATATATATGCATCGTCAAAACGAATGCAGAACACGAAGAACGAAAACCAAGAAAAGCATTCAGCCCCCTTACAATTTCAAGATGGAAGGACAGATTATAAAAATCTGTAAAACGATCAAAAAAAGACAATAGAACTTACTCGTTGATTGCCATGCCAAGATGCACGTAATCTCAACTTTGATCGAATCCACTAAGATGCCGGATCCAGCGTCACATAGCAGACAAATTTTTAACGTTAACGCAAGTTATTACTTTCAAATCAAAATGTAACCCACAGTGACCTTGACTCTACTTAATTAGGAATGTTGTTTCGAAGGTGGATGTAAACCACATGGACCAAAATTGTAGTTTAAAATGGGGGTGATTTTTAAAGAATGTGAGGCTCAGATCTGTAAATAATCGAACAAAGAGGATAAATCCGCCATGGCTGCAAATGGTTGCCCTGCCAAGATGCGAATAATCTTCAACTTTGATCGAATCCATTTAGATGCATTCAGATTCGTCATCACAGCCTCTTAGAATCACTAAAAACGGTATCTTCTCTACTATAAAGAATTGTAGAGAGGAAACCCAGAAAACTGAAAACCCCAGAAAGCACATGAACGTAGCCCGTTATTTACAAAAATACTCCTTCCATCCCAAAGTAAATGTCCACAACTGTTGATTAGTCGGCAAGCATCGCGGGTTGGATATCCAGGTTAATAAAAAAAACAGTTAAGAAACTTTTGATCTTGTGTTTAGATAAAGCTTCCAAATAAGGGTTGTTGATTTCAAGAGAAAATCATCAGCCACAAAGAAGGATGTTTGACTAAATAAAGTCAAAATCAGAGTTTGGCAAGAACAGAAGGGGGCAACCACCCTTAGAAACCACCATTTTCATCCCCTCTCTGAATGGAGCTGGTTCACATTACATATCCAAATGTTTACCATTTCCCTCTTTCTTAAATTTGAGAACGCTGCGTAATTTGGATCAGAAGCTCGGAGGAAAAAGAAAGCTTTCAACGTCAATAAAAATTCAAGGCTCAGATTTGTAAAACAATCGAACAAAGAGGATAAAACCGCAATGGCTGCAAACTAAATGGTTGCATTGTCGAAGAACAGATACAATCATGTCTTCTTTCTTTCACATAACCATTTGGGTTACCCTGCCAAGATGCGAATTATCTCTAACTTTGTTCATCATCATAGCATCTTAAGAGCACCCTCCATCATATATTGCCAAGATAATCCACTCGTTTCATTTTATAAAAGAGATGGATAAGAAACCTTGGGGGCAGTTTGGTTGGTTTCCCTATAAATCATGTATGGATAAAGCTGTATGTGCAGATTAATACATGAGAAGGTTTTTTCCATAGATGGAAGCACCATATTTTTTTAACTGGAAAGGACAGGTTTGTATAGCCAACCAAAATAAGACACTTTTTATATCATTAAGCCACTACAAAACAGTCATGTATAGCTGACCGAATAAGCAATGACATGAGTATCATTAAGCTCATTAAGCGGCTAACAAACAGGCCCTTAGTGAGGGACCAAGAGTGTAGTTTACTCTCAACGATTATAACAACAGCAACAGCAACAGCAACAGCAACAGCAACAGCAACAGCAACAGCAACAGCAAAGAAACTGCTAATCTATGTGAAGGGTTGTTGATTACCAGGAAAAAATCATCGGCCACAAAGAATGATGTTTGACCAAATGAAGTCAAATCAGACTTTGGTACGATCAGAGAGGGCCAACCACCCTTAGGAATCATCATCTTCATCCCCTCTGAAAATGCCTCATGTTATCCGAGTGTGGAGTTGTTTATATTACAAACCGAAATGCATCCTTTCAATCCACTTTTGGAGGAATAATGAAATTGGATGAGGCTCAGATCTGCAGATCTGGGTTCAGACAAAGGGGATCAGAAACCACCATGGCTGCAACACCATTCAGGTTGCCCCGCCACGACACTTGCCAAGTTTCACCCAGTGCCGAGAACCCCATGCTCAGAAATGTCAAATGCAGAAAAATATCATCACAGCCTCGATAATGTTTCAGTAACCATGGTGCCTGATTGGTTTGAGTTTGAGCTCTGAAGGTCAAAAGTGTCTGAAGGTCCCAGTTCAAATCCAAGAAGAAATAAAAATTTCCTTCGACAAAGCAGGTGGTCGCCTAGGAATAGTCGTCTTGCATAGCGGGTTAAATATCCAGATTAATAAAAAAAATGTTCTAGAAAATGAGTAACACGGGGTAGGTTGAAAAATGTGAGGCTCAGATGTAAACAATCAACAAAGAGGATAAATCCACCATGGCTGCAACTTACTGGTTGCAATAACAAAGAACAGAAACATTCATGTCTTCTTTCTCTCACATAACCATCCCGGTTGCCCAGCCAAGATGCGGATTATCTCAGATTTTGATCGAATCCACTCAGATGCATTCAAATTCATCATCACAGCCTCAAGATGCTCAATGGTTTTTCATAAATGGACAAAAAACCTATGAAAAATCCAAAGCGACAGAATGGTTATTTTGGTCAATTTCCCCTCCATTTATCAAGTCTTTACTTTTACCAACGGAGATGCTCAAAGAGAGGCTCAGATCTGCAAATCTGGAATCCGACAAATGGGATCAGACACCGCCATGGCTGCAACGCGTTGCCCCGCCAAGATACGGGCCGAGTTTTACCCAGTGCTCGGAAACCTATGCTCGGAAAAGCTAAATGCAGAAGAATTTCATCACAGCCTCGATGTTTATTTGGCAACAGTGGTGACGACCTCCGATATATCTCCAGATCGGAAAATAAAACCTACCGGATCAATCGGAAACCGTACCAAAAGCATCATGTTCATAAATAAGCACTTTTACAAAGAAAAAGCATAAGTTGTTATAAATAAGCAATCCAAACATAAGCAATCACAAACACCCCCTATATATATATACAGAGAAAGAGAGAGAGAGAGACCAGAGATCTCGATTCACATCTTGCTTTCTTCTATTTCTGGTTATGTGCTTCAAAGGGATTTTGATTGTTCACCATATTAGTGAATAATGGGGGACGAAATCATGGGCTCAACATGAACCAAATTGGATCATGTAGTGGCATGAGAGAGGCAAATCACCCTCGAGATAACACCGGTCTCTCTCGCCGGAGCCTCATCCATTTTTTCCGAGCATTTCTCCCCCAATACACCTTCCGACTGTGCTCCATGTATTTATAGGGGGAAGTCCGTTTCCGTTTTACCCAGCTTTTGTTTGCATATTTACATTTTGAGGACTGGATGTTATCGGATCTTTAGACCCCTTTCGCTTTTTTAGAAGCCCAAAACGTCGATATATGGGCTGTCCATGTACAATCCAAACGCTTATTTGGGTAAGTGAACTCCAATTCCAAGTCACATTATCTTATTGGGTTAATATGGTAAGAACCAAGAATATTATTCGATAAGAGCGAGATAAGGACCAAGAGTTTTACCCAGTAAGTGAAGACGACGACTCTTACCATGGTAAGCGCTTACCGGGTAAATTGTTGCATACGATACCGTTTTGGTGGACTAAAATCTTACCGGGTAAGTAAATGATAATGTTAAATTGCACAAATAAACGTTTAGCGGATAAGTGTTTGGTAAACAGCCCCTAAGTCTAGGTTCGAGATTGTCTTCTTGTAAAGTTTCTGGTCTAGTTCAAAAACACCTTATTTGTTCTCCATGTACAAAGCCCGGTTCCTAGAATAGAACCTTGGAAAACGGTTCCAAATTTCTTTTTTCAAAAAACAATTTTTTGATATATAAAGTTTTATTTGAAGATTTTCTTTTTCTTTAAACAATATTTCATTGAGTTATTCAAATACGCTTTAAATTTTTTTAAAACAAGAGTGTTTTACGTGTTTTTTATTATTACGATTTCTAAAATTTAGTATCGAAACGCTTCAAAAAAGAACTTCAAAAACTTATTATGTAATTTCTAAAAATAAAGACGGGTCTATGTATAACCAGATTCATGTCGAACCGGGCCTTGAATTTTTGTAGAAAACATAACTGGTCCAGGACCGTCAGATAGAGATGGCCAAGTAGGCCCGGTTACACTTTTATTAAAAAAAAGAAGGTTCGGCCTCGAACTGTCCTAATTTTTCAAAAATATTATTGTTTTATTACCGATATCCAACGGTCATATGAACATTTTTTCCATTTTGATCTTTTTTTTTGTCTCATTTACCTCTATTCACTATATATAGGTCATGATGTATAGGGGAAAATACCGACTCACAAACGTTCACGATTCTTATCATATTCGTGATTTGGAATCATATTCTCACAAAAAAAACGTATCTTTTCAAACGTACTTTTGTGTTATTCAAAAAAAGGAAATTATATAAAAAATCATTTTTAAAAAAAATAAATAGGACCAAATTGGGCCCGACTAAGACCAGAACTGGTCCTCATAACCGACTACAAAGTACCATAATCGAGCCTTGAGTTTTTGGTCGTGACTGAGACCAGTATTGTTTATAGTAATAGTATCTGGGACCAGTATTCTTTTTTAGAGAAGTATTAAACTTCTTTTTGTATTTCTTTTGATAATAAAATTTCTTAAAATCAACAGATTTTTTACCGGAATTGAGATTTTTAAATTCTAAAATGGTTTTTGTATTTTTATTTTTAGCAATTGTTGCTAAATAAAAATTCCTTTTTGAAAAGTAATTTTGCCATCTTTTCAAAACATTTTCTCCGTTGAATTGGAGTGTTGGAGAATAAGTGATTGACCACTTATTGAATTTTGTGAAAACAAAACTTATTTTTGTAAAGTTGTTAATGACTTTGGTTTGCCAATTTGCAAAACAATGATCTTCATTTTTTAAAGTCATCAAAGACGTTTCTAATAAATCATTAATCTTTGTTGGAAGATTAAGGATTTTTTCCTTGATTTTTTCAAGATTCTTTGAAAAAGACATAAACATCTTGTTAACAGATTGTTAAGTTTTTCGATTTGGTAAACCAAATCTATACTTTCTTTTATGCATTGGATATATGTTGTAAGTAAATTTAATTTTACAAACATAAGACCAGGAACATTTTGTTTATTTTTTCTTATTTCTAAGATTTGTATTTTTAAAACAGATTCATCATGTTTTAACTTTTTCAATTGTTTGGTATCGTTTTTTATTTCGATCCAAAAATCTTTAATAACACGCTGTGTTATTTTGTTTCGATTGTTACACCGAATTTGCATTTTATTGCTCATAATTGATTTTTAAATTTTTTTAATAAAAGGTTTTAAATCAAAATCTTTAGAAATCTTATTTAAAAGACTTTATTTGATCAAAAGATCTGCTGAATAATCAGCTTCATTTTCTCTTATGAGAATGTTTTCTTTAAAGAAAACTGGTTTTTGTCGTTTTACCGACTGGTTTGGTTGGATCTCTCCATCCATCCCCCTCTCTTCAAACATGGCTCTGATACCAAGTAAAAACCCAAGGTGGACTTTTTCTGTTTATAACCCTGGAAGCGGAATCGGGTTATGAACTAAGTCTGGGCAACTTCGGGAGTTGTCCTTCTTCGTTTTGGACGGCTAAAAAGCCCGGTCCGATTTTGCTAACCGTGAAAAATAGCATTTTTAAGTAAATATATATCTAAAAAATAGATAAAATACTTTTTAATTTATAATTTTTCTGTTCTAACATGAAATTAAAACAATGCGTGACAAGGAGTAATTAACTTCTTTTTCATTCTAGAAAGAGACTTTCTATTTTTATCAAGAGAACCTTGAATATTTTTAATTTTTCTTAGATTCGAAGATCTAAACCTCTTAAGGTTCTCACTGTCTGGACTATTGCTGCTGCTAGCTTTGCAGTGGCTGCAACAGTGATCTTCAAACAGCTGTGTGGCCTGTTTGCAGAAGTTTTGTTTCGTATTGATGCAAGCGTCAATACTGTTGTGCATGAACCTTTCTCCGAAGATGGATAGCTTATTCATGTCGTCTGTGTTGGTGTTGCTGAAACTCCAACTGGTTATTATGCAGTTTGAGCTGGCATAATAAACCTTTTTCTTTGATCCTGAATAGGTTTCCAGGATTCTTTCTGCCACCCTTCGTAGTCCTTGGACGCGAACTCGTTGCAGAATTTCTGTAAGCGGAAGATCTTTGTCTTCCATAGGTAGAGATGACTCTATCTTTTTCCTGCTTTTGGCAAGTCATATCTCAATGAAGTAATAGAGGTTATACCTTGCTTCTTGTTGCCAGTCTGGAATGGAACTAACAATGTTGATATACAAAGGCTCATCCTTTGCTTTTAGAACTTTTCGTCTAAAGTTCTTTATTGATTCTACCATCTGGCTCGGAAAGTGCTTAGGCTCTTCCAGGTTGCTGCTTGGATAGATGTTGTGAACTAATCCTGCTCTGAAAGCTTGAAAGATTAGTGTTGGCTCTGCTCCTTCGATGAAGTTGTAGAGACTCTTTGATTTCTTGTCCGTGATGTAAAACCGTTCGGCTAGGAAATCATCTGGACATGCAGCTCTTGCTTTATTCCAGATTGCTCGGAAGTCTTCGAATGTTATCGGTTCTCTGGTGACTTCTTCTTGGATAACCTTGGGCATGGCGAGCCTTTGGTCTTTAGGTTCTTCCTTGACCTTTTGTATCTTAGGTCTAAGAAGGGTTTTTCTGGTGGAGGACGAGCCTTCTTGATACGTTGCTAGACTGAGTCTGGCACTTTCTTCCGTTCGGAATTTCTTAGACTTCGTCTTTCCTTCCTTGCAGAAGGTCTCCACTACACCCCAATCGGTGTATATGCCTTTATGTGGTCCGRAATARATYACATAAAATTTCGCTTGAGAGTCGTCTTTCAGCGCTCCCAGGTAGCTTGGTGCAAGTTTTTGTCCCTGCATTTTGTTAGTTGACAAAGTTGTCATCTTGCTGAGTCCTTCAGCTGAGGGATTAGARTTAACTAATCTACTAGTTTTGCCCAGCATGGGATCAGGACTAGTATTATCCTTGTTTATGCTTTTTAGCAAAGCACCAGCTATCAACGGATTTGTTGATTATTTACCATGAGCCATTTGCTCAGGAATAACCTTTGTTTTAAGACTTGCGTCTACCAGTATGTCGGTTACCGTTTCTAAGCTTTCAAGAAGCTTGATTTTTTGCTCAATCGCAGAGATTTGAGCTGCGTGTTCTATTAGAAGCATCTGCTTCATTATCCTCAATATCTTGAGGTCTTCCATTTTTTACAAAATAATTTGTAAAAATTTGTTTGTCTCTCAATCTCCCCCTCTCTTTTTGTAGGTGGGTTTTTGATGAAAGGAGATGTCGTAAGGATCATCCCTTTTATAAGGCTCGTGAGGAGCATGATGTCATGGATGACATCGGTTGTCTTCTCCGAGAAGATGTTCAACAGTGAATGAATTCCTGTAGAACCAAAATTGTCGTCGTATTTTGACGACTTTTTAATTGCGATGTTAGTCCATAGAAAATATGTAAAAAAATTTATTATTTGTTCCAGAAAAGTTACTGGTGAAAGATAATTATTAAAAATTTTAATTACTTGTCTTACTGCAAGTAATTCTTTTTTTTTATTGCTGTAATAATTCTTTCCAGCATTTTTTAGAATTTTTTAGAACTGAATCTGAAATTTTTCCAGAATGGTTGGTGGTTTTTGTTTTTAAAACTTTTCTCCAAAATTCTATGGACACATCGGTCTTTATTAATTTATCTTCTTGAAAAGATAGATAAAGTTCTTGATCTATTTCTAGATGAAGAAAATTAATCTTTGTTAGAAAAAAGATTAGCTTTCTTTTTTGAAAGAATTATTTTAAATTTTAAAATGTCGTTTAAGACATTTAAAACGTAAAAATAATGTTTTTTTTTTTGTCTTTGTTGAGGATAATAATATCATCAACATAAATTGTACAAAAGTTTTTGAAGATCATTTTGCAAACGTCTTTGGAAAAACTTGAGACATGTTTTTTAAATCAAAAGGAACATAGTTCCATTGATAATAACCGTCGGGACAAGAAAATGYCGTCRGTAATTTGAGATTCTTCATCCAATAATACCTGCAAAAAGTCAGAATTGCAATTGAATGTAGAAAATATATTATTTCCTCTTAGGAGGATTAATAATTTTTGCATGGTAGGTAGATTACTAGAATCTCCTATTTTAGCAAAATTGATGGCCTTATAATTGTCCATCATTTTTTCCTTTTATTTATGGAAGGATTTATAGCGTTTTTCCATCGGAGATGGTAGCTATTATTTTTCTTTGGGAATTTTCCCATGAGTCATCGCAGATAACTTTTTGTTAGCGGAACAAAGTAAAAATTGTATTGGCGCAACAATTTATGTTTTTGTAACCTTTAAAAATAAGGGCTCCAAAAATATAAATAGGATTCGTTAATATTTCTAAATGATTCCTGAGTTTTTGAAGATTTAGACCAAAGTCTAGTCTTCTTCTTCTCCCTCCCAATTTAAAGTGTGGGATACTATTTTTTAAAGATTGCATCATCAATCAGTATTTTTCTTTACTGAAAAAGAAAATTATTTATGATATAAATCACTTAATGATATAAATCATTAACTACTAAATAGTAGAATTTTTCAAAAATCGTTTGAATCATCCATGTGATCAAAAATGATTTTTAAATATTTTTCTAAACCAAAATAGATGGTAATTTGACCAAAAATAATCCATAATGGATTTTTGTTGGTGTCTAGGTGTAGTTGGCAAATTGCCAATAATCTCTACCGTGAATTATAGATGTATTTTCATACTTTTGATTTTTAAATTAATAACTACTTAAAAGTAGTATCTTTTTAGAAATCGTATGATGCCACTTTGAATGGTAATCTATACCTTGACAAAAATTCATATTTGAATTTAGTTGTTTAGATTAGATGTTTTTTTGGCATGTATGAGCCAACAATTTCTACAATATATTGTAGATATCTGCATTTCCATACAATAATTTCTACATTGATTAGTAGATGTCTGTATATTCATACATTTGTAGACAAATTTTTGTCTGGTGGTTTTTTATCGAACTGGTCGAAAACCAATTTTTTAAAACGTTTTCCTATGGAAAACCTTTTATTTTTCTTCTTTAAAGAAGTTAAAGAAGTGCCAGACTTCTTCTTATAATTCTTTTGAAAGGAATTGAATTCGTAATCAAAAGATTTTTTTATCGACGTTGAAATTTATAAATAAAATTTCTAATCGTTTTTTGTTTATTTGTATTACGACATATTTTTGTATTTTTATTTTTAGCAATTTTTGTTGCTAGATAAAAATTTCTTTTTGAAAAGCAATTTTGATTTCTTTTCAATTCGAATTGGAGTTTTGAAAGGTAAGTGGTTGGCCACTTATTGTATTTTGTTAAAACAAAATTTATTTTTGTAAAGTTTTTAAGAACTTTGGTTTGCCAACTTGCAAAACAATGATCTTCATTTTTAAGAGTCTCTAACGACGTTTTTAGTAAATCATTAATCTTTGTTGGAAGATTAAGAATTTTTTCTTTGATCTTTTCAAGATTCTTTGTGAAATAAGATATAAACATTTTGTTTAACAAATTGTTAATCTTTTTGATTCATGATGAATTATTTGGAAATCCAAATTTACAAACACATGGCCAGGGACATTATTTTCATTTTCTCTTATTTCTAAGATTTGTATTTTTAAAACAGATTCCTCATGTTTTATTCTTTTCAAATGTTTGGATTCTTTGTTAATTTCAATCCAACATTCCTTAATAACACCTTGTGCTAATTTATTTCGATCATTACACCGAATTTGCATTTTATTGCTCATAATTGATTTTTAAACTCTTTACAAAAAAAAAGTTTTAAATCAAATTTGTAGAAATCTTAATAAAAAGACTTTGTTTGATCAAAAGATCTACTGAAAACTCAGCTTCATTTTCTCTTATGAGAATGTTTTCTTTAAAGAAAACTGGTTTTTGTCGTTTTACCGACTGGTTTGGTTGGATCTCTCCATCCACCCCCTCTCTTCAAACATGGCTATGATACAGAGTAATTAAAACAGAGCCATGTTTGAAGAGAGGGGGAAGGAGACCGAGGAGACTCGATCTGCCCAAACGTCGTTTTACGACGAAGAAGAAAACATTTTCAAATGTTTAAATAAAGCTGACCATTCGGCATATTTCTTGATCCACAAGGATCATTTAAAAAATAAAGCTGATTATTCAGCAGATTTCTTAAAACATAAAGCTGTTCATTCAGCAGATTTCTTGATCCATGAGGATCTTTTAAAAAATTATCATGCTTTCTTAGAAAGAAAAATCCTCAAAAGATCAATTTTGAGTTCAAAAATACAAATTTGTTGTAATGGACAAAATAAAACTTCTGAAAATATCATAAAAGAATGTTGGATAGAAATTGAAGACAATTCTAGATATCTAAGAATTTTAAAAATTAACGAACAAATTTTGGTTTCCAAAATTTTAGAAGAAAAACACAACAAAGGAGTTGTTCCTAGACATATGTTTGTCAATCTAGAACTAGCTTCTTTATTTATCGTATGGACAAAAGAAACCATAGATATGAATTATGCAGAAATAAAACATCATTCAAAAAGATTAACAATCTCTTAATCAAGATGTTTATGTCTTATTTCACAAAGAATCTTGAAAAGATCAAAGAAAAAATTCTTAATCTTCCAACAAAGATCAACAATTTATTAGAAACGTCTTTAGTGACTTTAAAAAATAAAGATCATTGTTTTGCAAGTTGGCAAATCAAAGTTCTTAAAATTTTTACAAATTGTTGTTTTGTTTTAACAAAATACAATAAGTGTCCAAACACTTATTCTTCAACACTCCAATTCAATGGAGAAAACATTTTGAAAAGATGGCAAAATTACTTTTCAAAAAGAAATTTTTATCTAGCAACAAAAATTGCTAAAAATAAAAATACGAAAATCTGTTGTAATACAGATAAGCAAAAAACGATTAGAGATTTTATAAATCTCAACGTCGATAAAAAAATCTTTTGATTACGAATTCAATTCCTATCAAAAGAATTATAAGAAGTCTGGCACTTCTTTAACTTCTTTAAAGAAGAAAAATAAAAGGTTTTCTATAGGAAAATGTTTTAAAAAATTGGTTTTCGACCAGTTCGATAAAAAGCCACCAGACAAAAATTTGTCTATAAATGTATGAATATACAGACATCTACTAATCAATGTAGAAATTATTGTATGGAAATGCAGATATCTACAATATATTGTAGAAATTGTTGGGTCATACATGCCAAAAAACATCTAATCTAAACAACTAAAGTCAAATATGAATTTTTGTCAAGATATGAAAATACATCTACAATTCACGGTAGTGATTATTGGCAATTTGCCAACTACACCTAGACACCAACAAAAATCCATCATGGATTATTTTTGGTCAAATTACCATTTATTTTGGTTTAGAAAAATATTTAAAAATCATTTTTGATCACATGGATGATTCAAACGATTTTTGAAAAATCCTACTATTTAGTAGTTAATGATTTATATCGTTAAGTGATTTATATCATAAATAATTTTCTTTTTCAGTAAAGAAAAATACTGATTGATGATGCAATCTTTAAAAAATAGTATCCCACACTTTAAATTGGGAGGGAGAAGAAGGCGGCTAGACTTTTGGTCTAAATCTTCAAAAAACTCAGGAATCGTTTAGAAATATTAACGAATCCTATTTATATTTTTGGAGCCCTTATTTTTAAAGGTTACAAAAAACATAAATTTTATTGTTGCGCCAATACAAGTTTTTACCTTGTTTCGCTAACATATTTGCGATGACTCATGGGAAAATTCCCAAAGAAAAATAATAGCTACCATCTCCGACGGAAAAAGCTATAAATCCTTCCATAAGAGAAAGGAAAAAAATGATGGACAAGAAAGGAAAAAAATGATGGACAATTATAAGGCTATCAATTTTGCTAAAATAGGAGATTCTAGTAACCTACCTACCATGCAAAAATTATTAATCCTCCTAAGAGGAAATAATATATTTTCTACATTCAATTGCAATTCTGACTTTTTGCAGGTATTATTGGATGAAGAATCTCAAATTACTGACGACATTTTCTTGTCCCGACGGTTATTATCAATGGAACTATGTTCCTTTTGATTTAAAAAACATGTCTCAAGTTTTTCCAAAGACGTTTGCAAAATGATCTTCAAAAACTTTTGTACAATTTATGTTGATGATATTATTATCCTCAACAAAGACAAAAGAAAACATTATTTTTACGTTTTAAATGTCTTAAACGACCTTTTAAAATTTAAAATAATCCTTTCAAAAAAGAAAGCTAATCTTTTTCTAACAAAGATTAATTTTCTTCATCTAGAAATAGATCAAGAACTTTATCTATCTTTTCAAGAAGATAAATTAATAAAGACCGATGTGTCCACAGAATTTTGGAGAGAAGTTTTAAAAACAAAAACCTACAACCATTCTGAATTTTTTTCAGATTCAGTTATGAAAAATTCTAAAAATGCTGAAAAGAATTATTACAACAATAAAAAAGAATTACTTGCAGAAAGACAAGTAATTAAAAAATTTTATAATTATCTTTCACCAGTAATTTTTCTGGAACAAATAATAAAAAAATTTACATATTTTCTATGGACTAACATCGCAGGAAATAGTAAACAAGACCGTCAAAAACGATGGCAAAGCCGGTTCAGCAAAACTAAACTTATTTTACTGTTGAACACATCTTTCTGAAAAAATTTGCAAGATTTTCAGAAACACAGATGTCATCCATGACATCATGCTCCTCACGAGCCCTATAAAAGGGATGATCCTTACGACATTCCTTTTCATCAAAAACCCACCTACAAAAAGAGAGGGGGAGATTGAGAGAAAAACAGATTTTTACAAATTATTTTGTAAAAAATGGAAGACCTCAAGACATTGAGGATAAAGAAGCAGATGCTTCTAATAGAACACGCAGCTCAAATCTCTAGCGATTAAGCAAAAAATCAAGCTTCTTGAAAGCTTAGAAACGGTAACCGACATACCGGTAAACGCAAGTCTTAAAACACATGCTATTTCTGAGCAAATGGCTCATGGTAAAGAATCAACAAATCCGTTGATAGCTGATGCTTTGCTAAAAAGCATAAACAAGTATAATACTAGTCCTGATCCCATGTTGGGCAAAACTAGTAGATTAGTTAATTCTAATCCCTCAGCTGAAGGACTCAGCAAGATGACAATTTTGTCAACTAACAAAATGCAGGGACAAAAACTTGCACCAAGCTACCTGGGAGCGCTGAAAGACGACTTTCAAACGAAATTTTATGTGATCTATTCCGGACCACATAAAGGCATATACACCGACTGGGGTGTAGTGGAGACCTTCTGCAAGGAAGGAAAGACGAAGTCTAAGAAATTCCGAACGGAAGAAAGTGCCAGACTCAGTCTAGCAACGTATCAAGAAGGCTCGTCCTCCACCAGAAAAACCCTTCTTAGACCTAAGATACAAAAGGTCAAGGAAGAACGTAAAGACCAAAGGCTCGCCATGCCCAAGGTCATCCAAGAAGAAGTCACCAGAGAACCGATAGCGTTCGAAGACTTCCGAGCAATCTGGAATAAAGCAAGAGCTGCATGTCCAGATGATTTCCTAGCCGAACGGTTTTACACCACGGACAAGAAATCAAARAGTCTCTACAACTTCATCGAAGGAGCAGAGCCAACACTAATCTTTCAAGCTTTCAGAGCAGGATTAGTTCACAACATCTACCCAAGCAGCAACCTGGAAGAGCTTAAGCACTTTCCRAGMCAGATGGTAGAATCAATAAAGAACTTCAGACGAAAAGTTCTAAAAGCAAAGGATGAGCCTTTGTATATCAACATTGTTAGTTCCATTCCGGACTGGCAACAAGAAGCAAGATATAACCCCTATTACTTCATTGAGATAGGACTTGCCAAAAGCAGGAAAGAGATAGAGTCATCTCTACCTATGGAAGATAAAGATCTTCCGCTTACAGAAATTCTGCAACGAGTTCGCGTCCAAGGACTACGAAGGGTGGCAGAAAGAATCCTGGAAACCTATTCAGGATCAAAGAAGAAGGTTAATTATGCCAGCTCAAACTGCATAATAACCAGTTGGAGTTTCAGCAACACCAACACAGACGACATGAAGAAGCTCTCCATCTTCGGAGAAAGATTCATGCACAACAGTATTGACGCTTACCCGGCCTCTCTAACCAGCTTTTTTCCTCAATACGAAACAAAACTTTTGCAAACAAGTCACACAGCTGTTTAAAGATCACTGTTGCAGCCACTGCAAAGCTAGCAGCAGCAATAGTCCAGACAGTGAGAATCTGTCAACAGAGGACAAGACAGCACCGAAAGACGACTGACGGACTGACGGGCTGCATTATTTTCTTCATACGACAAAAATATGAAGAATCTCGAGGATGAATAGTACTTCTACTATTCAAAACGTCACCATCCAAGACGTCACTATTCACGTGGGATCCACGTGCAGAGCAATAATTATAAAAGAAAACAGTAGTTTTTATTGTATAAATAACGATGATAAGCTTCATTGTAAATCATCAGCTCTGAGAGCATCACTCCTCCCTGAGAACTCTCTCAAAGGAAATCTAGAGTTAGCTTTCATGCTTTCATGATTAGCGAGTAAAAACTCCCCAAAGGGAGATGTAAGATATTGAGGAAGTCCTCGTTTGAGGGCTTACGTGTTGAATAAACTAAGCATTATGTAGTTATACTATGTTGATTCACACTCGGTCGATATGAGAAGGAAGGAGTGACAAAGCAGGAGGGTCAGAAGGATTGCTGAGTACCGCTAGGCAGGAGGCCGTTTAGGGAAACAAATCAGACCACAACCCGGCAGGTTGGCGCTTTCTTCAAGTATCGACGAACACGTGAAGGAACAAAGGTATAATATACATAGAAATTGCGTTTATTTCTTCAAGTAAGTTTCCTAATATTTTACATCTATCCCTTGTTTTTACAAAATAAAAACTACTCTTTCTAAAAAGATAAAAAGATAGAACATGTCTATCAAAGAACATAACCAATTGGTTTTAAACAAGATCTATGAGATCGAACAAAAAATCCAAAAGCTCACTGAACTTCTTGGAGAATCAGGAAAAAGAAGAAATAATCTTCAAGAACGCATAGACATGCCTAGAGAAGATGACATCTTCCCATATTACCTTAAGAGGTTTAGATCTTCGAATCTAAGAAAAATTAAAAATATTCAAGGTTCTCTTGATAAAAATAGAAAGTCTCTTTCTAGAATGAAAAAGAAGTTAATTACTCCTTGAAAAACCTTCTGTTTCATCCTTTGAAGTAGGGGGTGTAAATGATACAAGACTACTCGCGAGCTATTCGAGATTGACTCGGTCAAAGCTCGGTCAACACTCGACATGAATAGGCTCGGCCGGAACTCGAGCTCGACTCGACATATTAATGAATCGAGTAAAGCCACCCAATACTCGACTCAGAAAGCTCGTGAGATTAATAACACTAGTACTCTCAATCATTGAACATATAATGAGATTTCTAACTTTATCTATTTGATGATTAAGTTTGAAATTAATCCTTTTAGTTTTATAAAAACTACAAAAACACCATTAAGTTTTAAAATTTATAAGAAAAAGGCACTAAAATATCATAAATGAGCTTGGTTCGAGCTTGAGAAATAGTTATCGAGTTCAAGTTGAGCTTTGATTTTTACTACTCGTGAGTTTTCAAGTCGAGTTCGAGCTTGGAAATTGGGTTTCGAGTTCGAGTGTAATGATACTCGAGCTCGACTCGCATCATCTACACGACTACTTTGAAGCATGAGTAACTTGATATTTATGACTAGTACTCTCAATCATTGTACATATAATCATTTCATATCAAAGAAAGAACATTCTGGAAATTAGCAAACTCTTTAAAGAGAAAATTTTATTGATTCCATTTTTTGTTGGATGAATGACTTGAAATCTATACCATTCATAACAACAAAGAAGCATTCAAACTCCCCCTCAGATTTTGTTAGAAAGAAACTGATCTAAAATGTGTGAAAAACAAGGTCAGTTGAATAATGTGAGGCTCAGATTTGTAAACAATCGAACAATCCGCCATGGCTGCAAACTTACTGGTTGCAATGTCAGAGAACATAAGCATTCATGCCGCCATCTTTCACATTACCATCCTGTTGCCCAGCCAAGATGCAGATAATCTCAGATTTAGATCGAATTCCACTTGGATGCATTCAAATTCATCATCACAGCCTCTAAGAACCAAACTACTGGAGATGTTCAATGGTTTTTTTATAAATGGAAAAAAAACCAATGAAAAATCCATCACGACAAAATGACTATTTGAATCAATTTTCCCTCATTTATCAGACATTAATGAGATATCTTAAAAACAGGAACCATTTCCGGAGCAAAATGCAAACCAAAGGGATAATTTTTAAAAAGATAGGAAACACTTTCAGATATTTCACTAGATGAACGATCAAATGCAAACCACACATATTTGTACAAACAATGCAAACCACCCTCATCCGTTGATTTCATTTGTTTAATCTTATGAAATTTTTTCTTGAAATTGTTTTATATAATACTTTTTTTTGATAAAGTTGTTTCATATATGATTATGGAATTGTTTCATATAATACTCGTAAAATCATAATGAACTGTTTCATGTATTTTTTTTTAAATTAATATAATTAAGATGAAAATATCTATGATCAACACTTTCCACAACAAAAATATTAATTAACCTCTCGTAATTACAAAAAAAATGAATAAAATGAAAAATTATGATTGGTTGAATGAGATTTGTATGGTTTATACAAAGTGGTTTGCAAAGTAAACTTCCTATACTCGGATAAGAATAGAATGAGTTAATTCGCCAAGTATCCCCAAGATCAACAGCAACAGTGAAGAAACTGTTAGGGGCCGGTTACCAAACACTTACCCGGTAAGCACTTACCGCTAAAATCTAACACTATCACTTACTTACGGGGCAAGATTTTAATCCATCAATACGACATCGTATGCAATAATTTACCTGGTAAACACCAACCATGGTAAGAGTTGTCGTCCTCACTTACTGGGTAAGACTCTCGGTCATTACATTCGCCCTTACCAGGTAAGATTCTTGGTCTTCGCTATATTCATCCGACAAGATAATATGACTTGATAAGCGCTTACCTGAGTAAGCGTTTGGTAAACAGCCCCTTAGTCTGTGTCATCAGTATACATGAGCTTATGATAATGAAGCCATAGTTTCTTAGCAAGTCAAGATGGATTTCAATTAAAATCACGCTCAAGGTCAAACACCTGAATGACCCAGATCTAGTTTGGAAAGAGCTTCCAACCTGAAAGGTTGTTGATTTATGGAGAAAATCATTGGCCACAAAGAAGGATGTTTGACTAAACAAAGTCAAAATCAGACTTTGGTTTGAACAGAGGGGGGCAACCACCCTTGGAAACCATCATATTCATCCCCTCTGAATTGCCTCATGTTCTCTGAATGGTGCTGATTCACATTACATATCCAAATGTTTTCCATTTCCATCCATTTTTTTAAATTCAAAAACACTGCAAAAGTTGTCTGTTTGGATTAAGCTCATTAAGCAACTAACAAACAGGCCCTTAGTGAGAGGGACCAAAGTGTCGTTTACTCTTAACGATTATACAAGATCAACAGCAAAGAAACTGTTAATCTTTGCGAAGGGTTGTTTGATTACCCGAAAAAAATCATCGGCCATAAAGAATGATGTTTGACCAATGAAGCCAAAATCAGACTTTGGTGTGAACAGAGGGGGGCAACCACCCTTAGGAACCATCATCTCATCCCCTCTGAAAATGGCCTCATTTTATCTGAGTGGAGTTGTTTATATTACAAATCCAAATGTTACCTTTCTATCCACTTTTGGAGGAACAATGAAATCGGATGAGAGGCTCAGATCTGCATATCTGGGCTTCAACAAAGAGGATCAGACACCGCCAGGGCTGCAATACCATTCCGGGTGCCCCGCCAAGATACGGGCCAAGTCACCCAGTGTCGAGAAACCTATGCTCAGAAATGTAAAATGCAGAGAAACATCATCACAGCCTCTAATCTATTATGTCTCTGTAACCATGGTGACAACCTCTGATGTACCTCCTGATCAGAAATGTTAGGGACCATTTTTAAAGCAACATGAATACAATGGTGTGCAGTTGAAGGATCGTGTAAGAATTAAAGTTAAGGTGAGAAGTGTAAGAAGGGATTTGGACCCTTGATCACTTTTAATCTCAAAACAACCCATGAATTGATCTAGTGCTTTAGCAGGCGATTGGTCTAGTGGATATCGTTAGTGTTGATCTAATGATTCTCTTCAATTAGGATTGGTCCAAGGTGGAGATCCATTCCTTACCATTCTCACAATAACTCTCTCTCACCGGTTTTTTAAGAAGTTAAACCCTTCTGACTTATAATAAGTTGACAAGTGCTTTTGTAGAAAAGCATAAATTGTTTCAAATAAGCAATCCCAAACACCCCTTTGTTAGATCTTCAATATGGAAAGAAAATGATTTAAAAAATGGGTAAAACGGGGCTGTTAAAATTTTTGAGGCTCAGATCTGTAAAGAAGCGAACAAAGAGGATAAATCAGCCATGGCTGCAAACATCCAGGTTGCAATGTCAAAGAAAGAAAGACCATCAGATATTCTTTCTTACCCATTACCCTCCATGTTGCCCTGCCAAGATGCAGATAATCTCTAACTTCGATCGAATCCACTCAGATGCATAAAAATTCATCATCACAGCCTCTTAGAATCTGTTAGTAGCTCTGTTGTAGATGCTCATAAGTTTTTCTTTTCTAACAAAATGAATTGTCAGGATGGAAAGTGTAATTTTCAACAAACCACAAGGACCAAATATGTAATTTACTCTAATAGTAGTAACCAAATCAACAGCAACAGTAAAAAAAACTATTAATCTGTCTGATTTTGTAAGGGTTGTTGATTTTTGGAGAAAATCATTGGTTACATAGAATGATGTTTGACTAACCAAACAGCCTCAAAAAGAGACTTTGGTATGAACAGAGGGGGCCAGCCACCCTTAGAAACCAGCATCTACATCCCCTCTGAAATCAGCCTCATTTCTCTGAATGGATTTGTTTACATTACATATCCAAAAGTTTTCATCTCTAAGCAAGAGAGCACTGCGTAAGTTGTCTGTGTGGATTAATGTCTGTATAGAGTGGGAGGGAGGAACAAGTTTGCAAAAAAACTTGAAAAGCTCCTCCTAGAAACTTACAAAATAAGAGGCTGTTTACCTAAACGCTTACCCGGTAAGAGCTTATTGGTAAAATTCAACACTATCGTTTACTTATTGAGTAAGATTTGAGTCCACCAAAACGACATTGTATGTAATAATTTATCCGGTAAGTGCTAACCATGGTAAGAGTCGTCATCACTTACCGGGTACGACTCTCGATCTTTGCTTTTGCTCTTGCTGGGTAAGATTCTTGATCCTTATCATATTCATCCGGTAAGGTAATGTGACTTGGTAAGCGCTTACTCAAGTAAGCATTAGGTAAACAGCCCCTAAGTCACTTTCAGTATCATTAAGCCACTACCAATCCGTCATGTATAGCTGAAAGCTAAGCTCATTAAGCAACTAATAAACAGGCCCTTAGTCAGAGGGACCAAGAGTGTAGTTTTAACGATTATAACAAGATCAACAGCAAGAGCAAAGAAAGTTGATCTATGCAAAGGGTTGTTGGTTTGCGGAAAAAATCATCGGCCACAAAGAATGATGTTTGACCAAATGAAGTCAAAATCAAACTTTGGTATGATTAGAGAGGGGCAACCACCCTTTAGAAACCATCATCTTCATCCTCTCTGAAAATGCCTCATGTGTTCACATTACAAATCCAAATGTTCCCTTTCTATCCACTTTTGGAGGAACACTGAAATTTTATGACAGGCTCAGATCTGCAGATCTGGGATCCGAGAAAGAGGATCAGACACCCGCATGGCTGCAACACCATTCAGGTTGCCCCGCCAAGACACGGGCCAAGTTTCACCCAGTGCCAAGAAACCTATGCTCAAAGCCAAATGCAGAAAAGTATCATCACAGCCTCTATTATGTTTCAGTAACCTCCAATATATGTCCACATCGGAAACGTTATGGACCATATTTAAAGCAAAATGAATACGGTCGTAAGTAGACAAAGGGTCATTTGAGAATAAGAGTTAAAGAGATTTAGATTCTTGATCTAATCATGTAAATCAGGACCGAGGTGAAGTTTACTAAAAACCAAACCACACAGACCGGCAAATCCCACTTGAAAGTCAGGTTCAAATAAATGAGACAACTAAGGGGCTGTTTACCCAATCACTTACCCGGTATGCGCTTACTCGTATGAACCAACAATTATCCCAATAAGCGCTTACTCGTATGAGTCAACAATTAACCCAGTAAGCACTAACCGGGTAAGAGTCATCATCCTCACCTATCTAACCGGGCAAGACTCTCAAACCTTGCCATCACATTTACAGGACAAGATTCTCAATCGTTATCATGCTTACTCAATAAGATAATTGGACTTGCTAAGTGCTTACCAAGAAAGTCACGGGTAAACCACCCCTAACCTCCAGCAAAAAAAGAGCGGAGATGCTATTTTTTGGAAGATTGCGTCTTGTAGTTTACTCTTTAAACAAATAATCAAAATTTTATTTACAACTAAAAATAAAAAAATGAAGAAAAATCTTCAATAAGATTGAAACTAAAAAAATACATATTTCATACTTGGTTTTGAAAATAAAACAATAAATTGATTAAAATGTAAATTTGAGAAATTACAAAATTACAAGGAAAAAAAGATTCGTAAGGAATATATAATCGATTCATTTTTAAAATAAAACATTATGAAAGTAAACAAATTATTTGAAGAAAAATTTATTCCATTATTTGAATGATGAATCACTTGGAATCTATATCTATATCTATACTATATTATAAAGCATCTGACAAAAATTCTTAAAAAGAATTTTTTATGCAGAAAGTACTATTTATTAATGCATATTACTTAAAATTTAAGATTACAAGTAAATTATGCACAATTTATACTATATTATAAAGCATTTGACAAAAACTCTTAAAAACCATTTTTGATGCATATTATATGAAATTTAAGATTACATATAAATTATGCATAAGTACAATTTATTAAAGCTCCATATTTGAATTCGTGTAACTAACTGTGAATAAACATAATCAAATAGAAAAAAAATCTCATTTTAAAATATAATTAAGATAATTATCGATTTCTAACAAAATAATTAATTATTATCTTTATAATAAAAATTATATTGTTAAACCAAATATAAATTACTTCGTTATTGAAGCTAAATTAAATTATAATAAAAAATGAATTAAAAAATTACACAAAAATATAAATTTTAAATAGTTAATTTGATACTAATATCGATATATTTTTGTTAAATTTTTATAATATTTTCAAATTTATATTGTATTCAAAAATAAAACATCATCGCTTTTTCAAAATCACATAAGACCAAACTATAACATCGACTAAGATAAAAAAATAAAATGAAATATTAAAATCATGATATATCTCGGTATATTGCGTGAGTACCCTTCTTAGATCTTCAGGATGGAAAGAGAATGTTCTAAAAAATGTGCAACAGTTGAGGCTCATATGTGTAAACAATCGAACAAAGAGGATAAATCCGCCATGGCTGCAAACTAACTGCTTGATTGCCCTGCCAAGATGCGAATTATCTCTTACTTTGTTCGAATCCACTCAGTTACAACATCACAGCCTTTAAGAACCAAGCTATTGGAGATGCTCCATGGTTCTTTATAAATGGATAAAAACCAATGAAAAATCCATCATGAAAAAATTGACTATTTTAATCAATTTCCTCTCATTTATCAGACATAAATGAGGGGTTGTTCGCCAATCGCTTACTCGGGTAAGTGTTTATCAAGTCACATTACCTTACCGAAAGAATATGGCAAGGACCAAGAATCTTACCATGTAAGAGCGAGCCAAGGACCAAGAGACTTCTCCGGTAAGTGAGGACGATAACTCTTGCCACAGTTAGAATTTACCAGGTAAATTGTTGTATCCAATGCCGTTTTAGTGAACTAAAATCTTACCGGGTAAGAAAGTGATAGTGTTGAATTTTACCAGTAAACGCTAATCGGGTAAGTGTTTTGTAAACCGCCCCTGAGATATGTTAAGCAAGAGGAACCATTTCCATATGGATAATTTCTAGACTTATCAAAAGTTAGGAACTACTTTCAGAGATTTCACTAACCTCAACAAACAAAATTAACCTTCTAACAATTTCTCTTCGGACCCACTAACAAAAGTCACTAGATCCGCAATACAGTACCCAAGTCCGTAATTATTGCAAACCCACTAAATGACAAAAATTCAATGTTTTTGGGGCAGGTTCGTACCCACCGGTCTGCAATTATTACGGATTCGACTGAAAACCCATTTTCCTATAAAACCCCAAGCTAGACACTTGCGGAATTGGCATTACGGGTTCAAGGAAAATGATTTTTGGACCCGATCTGTAGAAATTACGGACTTGGACCAAAGAACTCTAGAATTTTGTAGTTCAGTGGACCCTGGATATTGCGAATCTAGTACTTTTGGGTAAAGTCCGAGAATTGATAAGGAGGTCAATTTAGTTGTGGAATATGGTCATTTGGGTCAATTTTCCAAAATAAAATGAGTTCATTCACCAAGTATCCCCAAGATCAACAGCAACAGTGAAGATACTGTGAAGTCTGTGAGATTGGTATACATGAGCATATGATAATGATGCCATTGATTCTTAACAAGTCAGGATGGATTTTGATCAAAATCTCACTCAAGGTTTTACACCTGAATGACCCTGATCTTGTTTGGAAAGAGCTTCCAAACTGAAGGGTCGTTGATTTATGGAGAAAATCATTGGCTACAAAGAAAGATGCTTGACCAAATAAAGTCAAAATCAGACTTTGCTTGAGCAGAGGGGGGCAACCACCCTTGGAAACCATCCTGTTCATCCCCTCTGAAATTGCCTCATTCTCTGAGTGGATTTGTTTACATTACATATCCAAAAGTTTTCATTTCTAAACCACAAGGATGATGTCTGATTGGTTTGAGCTTGACTCGCAAGAAGTCCAAGGTTCAAATCCAAATTTAAAAAAATCCTGAATAACCATGGAGAAGGTTCAAATGTGATGAATTCGGGCTATCTGCAAAACAGGTGATAATTCATTAGCCTCTCCATAACCAAGAAAAAAGTTTTCATTTCTAAACAAGAGAACACAGCGTAATTTGTAAAAGAGGCTCAGATCTGCAAATCTGGAATCCGAGAAATGGGATCAGACACCGCCATGGCTGCAACTCGTTGCCCCGCCAAGATACGGGCCGAGTTTTACCCAGTGCTCGGAAACCTATGCTCGGAAATGCTAAATGCAGAAGAATATCATCACAGCCTCGATACTTTTTTGGTAACAGTGGTAACGACCTCTGATATACGTTCAGATCGGAAAATAAAGCCACCGGCTTAATCGGAAGCCGTACCAAAACAAGCATGTTCATAAACAGCCCCCCAGAGATAGATATATATATATATACATATAGATAGAGATAGAGAGACACCCCGGATCTCGATTTTTGGCATCTTGCTTACTGTATCTGGTTTTGTTCTTCAAAGGGGGTTTTTGATTGCTGAATAGTGGGGGCGAAATCATGGGTTCAACATGAATCAAATTCGATCATGCAGTGGCATTAGAGAGGCAGTCAACTTGGAGATACCACCAGTCTCTCTCGCCGGAACCTCATCCATTTTTTCCGAGCATTTCTCCCCCAATTTGGCTTCTGACCGTGCTCTTCCAATTTATAGTGGAAAGTCCGTTTCCGTTTTACCCAGCTTTTTTCCATTTTGAGAACTGGATTCATTGGATCTTCAGACCCAACCGAACTGTCTTTTTTGGAAGCACAAAGCATCGAAATGGGCTGGTAGAGATGGCCAAATCGGCCTGGTCCGGAACCGCCAGAGGACCGGGACCGGCCGGTTATGGGACCGAAAACCGGGACCGGTTGAGGTTTTTGGTAGTTTTGTGGGACTGGGACCGATTATGGGACCAACTATGGACCGGCCCAAATATTCAAATAAATTTATAAATAAATATATTTTTAAATAATTTTATAATGTATTTTTATAAGAAAACGTAATTTTAATTATATTAAAACGTATTTTTAAAATGTATTTGAGTGACCAAATTGTAAATTTTATAATGTATTAAAAATATATATCATTAAAAAAATCTTATTTTTTAATGGAAGGACCGGTTGGGACCGGGACCAGCGGCTCATAACCGGTTATGAAATACCTTAACCGGTCCTATCATTTTTGACCGGGACCAGTTATGAGAAAGGTTAGGACCGATTGAGACCGGTCCGACCCGGCCGGGGACCAGTTTTTGGCCATCTCTATGGGCTGGTCATGTCCAATCCGATTCTAAATAGTTTGTCAGTTGCCAAATGGTTTGGTGTAAAATAAATAAATGGTCAGAATGATTAAGTGGCTTTCATGATATAATGCAAAATGAAATATAATTGTTTACGACGAAATCATGACACTTAATCATTCAGAGGATATTAGAATCATTAAGACTTTTTTTTGTCAAACAAGATTCACCTCTTAATGATTCAAATACAGCCTCTAAATGAAACTATTAAGAGGTAAACAAACAACCCCTTAATTTCTTCAATAATCAATTATGACATAAAAATTTGGTTTTAGATTTTCTTTTTATAAATATCATCTTAAGAATCTATAATTGAGTCAAGAAAATACAAACTTAAATATTTTGTGCATGTTTTTTATCATTACAAATTTTGAATTTCCATATTAATACACCTAAATAAAATTAAGAACATTTAATTTGGTCAATTAAATGCACTTTTAGACAATACGTATTTTCCGAAAATTATGAACGTTTGGGAATTGGTATATTTCCTCATACACCATATGACTCAAAAGTGGTGAATAAAAGGTAATGGAACAATTAAATACACTTAAAAAAATACATTTTATTAAAATTTTGTAATTGATTTTCAATCAAATATACCAAAAAACTTCGAAATTAGTTTTAAAGTACTTTTTTTTTTTGGAAAAATCAGATAAGTCGCAAGTCAGACCCATAACGGTTTTTTGACTAAAACCATAACTAGTCCTTAACCGACGGTCCCAAACCGGTTCCAATCAGTCTCGGTCTAGGCTGGTCCCAAATTGGTCCCAGTCAAAGCGAACCTATTTGGCCATTTTTAACTGGTTACGTATGAGATCGTTTTTTTAATTCGTTTCAAGTATTTATTTTTTTATTAATTATATGTTACATCATTTTCAAATTATTTGCTAAAATTTTCATGTAATTGAAGTAAATCTATTTTCTAAGGTGTATTTAAACGGTAAATTATAGAAATCACAATTTAAAAACATTAAAATCTTTAGGTGTAAAAGGATTTTTTTCTTAAACATATTTATATTATATTATAAATCATTTGATAAAAACTCTTAAAAACTATTTTTTATGCATTAAATACTGTTTATTTGATGTATATTACTTGAAATTCAAGATTACAAGTAAATTATGTATAAATACAACTTATTAAAGCTTCATGTTTGAATTCGTGTAACTAACCGCATATAAACATAATCTTACAGGATAAACATCTCATTTTAATTATAAAATATCTAAAAATTTATTTTATTAAATCAAAAATAAATTAATTCATTTTTAAACTTAATTAAATTATAATAAAAATTTGAATTAAAGAAATTACACAAAAACAAGAACTTTTACATAGTTAATTTGAATTAATATCACTTATGTTTTTCAAAATTTCGTAATATTTTCAAATTTATATTTCATTTAAAAAATAAATACATTTTCTTTTTCTCAAAACCACATAAAATCGCATTATATTATAACATCGATAGACCCAAAATATAAAACGAAACATTAGAATCAAAACGTACATCGCTGCATTGCGCGGGTACCCTTATAGTATTTTCTAAAGGGGTGTTTGGCATTGCTTATAAAAACAACTCATTGACTTATTGCAGTGTGACACCGGTAATAAGCACTTTTTAAGTGTTTTGATAAACAACTTATACCTGTGTTAAATCGATAATAAGAAGTTTTTAAAGAACTTAAACCATTCTAACATATAATAAGTTGATAAACACTTTTATAGAAAAACATAAGTTATTTCAAATAAGCAATCTCAAACACCCCATAAAACCGGCCAGCAACCTATGATTGGAAAAATGAGGCTCAGATGTGTAAACAATGGAACAAAGAGGATAAATCCGCCATGGCTGCAAATGGTTGCCCTGCCAAGATACGAATCATCTC
>NW_020200596.1:95850-100530 GCF_001531365.2 Cynara cardunculus var. scolymus
ATGAGGCTCAGATGTGTAAACAATGGAACAAAGAGGATAAATCCGCCATGGCTGCAAATGGTTGCCCTGCCAAGATACGAATCATCTCTTAACTTCGTTCCAATCCCACTCAGATTCATTCAAATATCATCACTGCCTCTTAAGAACTATACTGTTTACCCAATTGCTTACCGATAAGCAAGTTTTTACCGATAGAAGTCAATACTATGATTTATTTTGATACGCAAGATTTTAGTACATCAAAACATATCGAATGCAACAATTTACTAGGTAAGCGCTTACCTGGGTAAAGAGTCGTCATCCTCACTTATCGGGTAAGACTCTCCATCATTCTCATCGTTCTTATCCGGTAAGATTCTTGGTCCTTCTCATGTTCATCCGATAAGCACTCATCAAGCAAGTGTTTAGTAAACGGTCCCTTAAGAAAAACTTTCTCAATCATCAATACAAACAGATTAATCCACACAGACAACCTCATCCATACAAGACTAGACAACCTCATTCATACAGGACTTGAATGAAAAACCAACCAGACAACCAAAATCATAGTTTACTTGAATGATTAAACGAAGGATATTTTGCTGAATATTCCAATCAAATTGTGAATAAAACAAGGCCAGATTTGCAGATGCATCAATTTTCAAGGACAAGCAGCGAAATAATCCTCCAGATTTTAGGGTTGTTGATTTCTAGAGAAACTCACCGGCAACAAAGATAGATATTTGACCAAAGGTATAGCCTTCTATCCGCTATCTGAACTCGAAAATACAGACTAATTAGGATAAGAGGCTCAGATCTGCAAATCTGGAATCGGACAAAGGGGATCAGGCACCGCCATGGCTGCAAAGCGTTGCCCCGCCAAGATACGGGCTGAGTTTTCCCAGTGTCCGAAACCTATGCTCGGAAATGTTGAATGCAGAACAATATCATCACAGCCTCGATATTTTTTCGGTAACCATGGAGACGACATCCGATATATCTCCGGATCGGAAATAAAAACAAACAGATCAATCGGAAGCCGTACCAAAAGCATGATAGAGAATCCATAATTTCATAAACCACAAGGACCAAAAATGTAATTTACTCTAAAAATATGTGTTGAACGGCAGCAATTGCCAATCGAGATACTGAAAGAGAGCGAGAGAAAGAGGCAACAGATCTCGACTGACCAATTGTTTTCTTTTGTTTCTTCAAAGGGATTTTGATTATTCACCACTGTATTTGTGGATGATGTTGGTGAATAGTGGGGAACGAAATCATGGGATCAACATGAAGCAAATTCGATCATGTAGTGGCATGAGAGAGGCAGTTACCCTTCAGACACCAACCGTCTCTCTCGCCGGAGCCTCTTCCATTTTTTCCGAGCATATTTCCCCGTTTGAGAAGTTCCGACTGTGCTTGGATTTATAGTAAAAGAAGCCTGTTTGCCCTTTCCCCAATATTATTTGAGTTAAATGCATGAAATAGTAACATACTTTTATAAATTTTTTTATTATAACATTTTATTTTTGTTTTTTTTATTATAATAATATATTTTTAAATTATTTTTTATTAAAACATTATATTTTTAAAAATCTACTCATAATAACAATAGGTAACCTATTACCTTTTAAACCGGTTAACCCTTTAACTTTTTTGCTTGTGTGACTTTAATGAGATGATGTGGATGCCACATCATTTTGATAACTTAATTAAAATTAAAATAAAAACCTATTTCAAATTATTATTATTGATTTTTATTTTTATTGCTATAATCTAAAAAAACATTTAATTTTTTTTACTTTTTCTTATTAAGTTGTATTCAAATTAAATATTTTTAGTGTAAAATATTTATTAAATAAATACGAAACATTATTTTCGAGATATATTTTGTTTGTTAAAAAGGTAACTTTTTTTATTTTATGTTGTTCAAATAAATACATATATTTTAATGTTCTTTTTAAAATATTAACGAAATAAATTGTTATCTACAATTTTTTAATATTCTTATATTAATAAATAATTCAAAAAAGTCTAATTAATTTAATATATTTATACGTCAAGAAAAAGTTTTTGAACAAATATAATATATTCTACAATTTTTTAATATTCTTATATTAATAAATAATTCAAAAAAATCTAATTAATTTAATATATTTATACGTCAAGAAAAAGTTTTTGAACNAATAAATAATTCAAAAAAGTCTAATTAATTTAATATATTTATACGTCAAGTAAAAAGTTTTTGAACAAATATAATATATTCTTTAAAAGATAATATTTTTTAGTAAAAAAAAGAACAATTTTTATTTTCCTTTTTTCTAAAAACTCATTTTTTTTAAAATGTTAACGATATAAGTTGTGTTCTACTAGTTTTATTGATATTGGTATATTAATGAATAATTTAGAATTTTTTTTAATTCATTTAATACATTTATTAAATAACATGTAAAATATCTAAATATTAAAATTAAAAATACAGTGTTTAATAAGAACTAGTAAATGCTATAATAAAATAATTTTAAAAATACAATAATGTAGTAAGAAAGTCACACCATTATAGTACATGTGGACAGCCTACATGGACAATGAGGTGGCATGAAAACCTAGTATAATGGGTAAGTTTAAATCAAAAGGTTACCAATGCTATAATGGGTAAATTTTTCAAAGTACAATGTCCTAATAAAAAATAGTTTAAAAGTACATTGTTGTAATAAGAAAAACTGAAATTACAATGCTATAATAAATTTTTTTATGAAAGTAGATTGTTATTTTATGCATTTTGCCCATATTATTTTGCTATTTTACCTTCATGGGCTCTTCAAACCCAATAATGGGGCATGGGCTGCCTGGGACATGAACTCGATTCAAATTGAATAAAATCCATAAAGTGAGTATTAGGCTTATATGAAGTATTCTAAAATTTACGCCCCAGCCATAATATAAGTTGTTTATTTACCTCTTAATAGTTCAATCAGTTGTCTATCCATGCAAAACATCGAGTTACATCTCAATCACTAGGTCGACAACTCGAACCTGTAATCTTGCTTCATGTTATGCTCTATTCTCTATTCCACTCGACTTCATTTTATGTATAAATTATATGGTTTTTAATTGAGTCGTTTGGTATATAGATATATAGAAAAAACACCAACAATAAGGTGTATATAGCAAAGACCAAGAATTTTACCCGATAAGAGCGAGGCAAATTATATTACCTCACTGAATGAATATAACAAAGACCAAGAATCTTATCCACTAAGAGCAAGGGAATGACAAAGAATCTTACCCGGTAAGTGAAAGCAATGACTCTAACCATAATTAGTGCTTACCAGGTAAATTGTTATATATAATGTCGTTTTTGTTTACTAAAATCTTACTCGGCAAGTAAATGATAGTATTGAATTTTGCCGATAAATACTTAACGGATAAATGTTTGGTAAACAGCCCCTAAGTTGGTAAAAAACCCCTAAGTTAGGGATTGTTTACTAAAATGTTCTATTTTGTTCTATTTTATGTGCTGCCTTTATAAAAAATGACAATTATACTCATGTCTGAATGCTACTACAAAATGTTTTATATCATATGCCACTATAAAGTTATTATTTACCAAATGTTTTTGATTATCTATACTATATTATTATAAAACATTTGACAAAACTCTTAAAAATCAGTTTTATGCATAAAATACTGTTTATTAATGCACATTACTTAAAACTTAAGATCACAAGTAAATTGTACATAATTACAACTTATTAAAACTCCATATATGAATTCGTGTAACTAACTACACAAAAACATAATCAAATACAGGATAAACATTGAATATAAAAAATCTAAAATATAATTAAAATAATTATTGAATTCTAACATAATACTTATTATTATTTTTATAAAATACTATAATATTAAACCAAAAATAAATTATTTCATTATTAAACTTATATTAAATTATAATAAAAAAAATATATATGAAATTACATTAAAAAAATGAAAAGTTTCAAATAATTGATTTGATATTAAATATTTTTATGATAACATCAAATTTATATTTTATTCAAAAATAAAATAATTGCTTTCTTAAAAACACATAAAATTATATTATAATATCGACAAAGACAAAGAACAAATTAGAACATTAAAATCGAAATTTATCATGATACATTACAAAAATACCCTTCTAAGTATTAATGAATTCCAATATGCTTTTGATCACTTAAACCAAACATAACTTTTTAAGAATTCAAAACAATTTTTATTTATCGGGTGGAGAAAGCCCTAAATCCTTGATAAACCCAACAAGCAAGTGGGTTTTTTTTTAAATTACTGGAGATTCTTGTAGATTGGTGCTCCTTCGTGGGTTGGTGATTGCAAGGGTAAACATGGGAAACTTCATCTGTGTTTTGGAAAGACACGTTTCTAACTCTTATCTCCGGACATGGTAAATGGTGAGAATTGTGTTTTTTCAATTGGTAAATGGTCACATATTTTGTTGATATTTTTCACAATGCACAAGTTAAAAGACAAGAAAGTGTAAAATAGGGTTTTGTTTAAAAAAACATAAGGCTCAGATCTGTGAACAAAAGAACAAAAAGGATGAATTCCACCATGGCTGCAAACTTGCTCGTTGATTGCCACGCCAAGATGCGGGTCATCTCTAACTTTGATCAAATCCAGTCAGATGCAAACAAATTCATCATC
>NW_020200596.1:101315-134648 GCF_001531365.2 Cynara cardunculus var. scolymus
AAACTTGCTCGTTGATTGCCACGCCAAGATGCGGGTCATCTCTAACTTTGATCAAATCCACTCAGATGCAAACAAATTCATCATCACAGCCTCTTGTAGCAGCCATTTTTAACTGAGGTCTATTTATTAGCAGCTTAATGAGACTCACAGCTTATTCAGACAGCTATATATAGCTGTTTGATAGCGGCCTAATAGAAAATGTCTTATTCAGTAAGTTTCAGGGAGCTTGATGCAGAAAGTCAAGTTTCAATCAGAAAACATGCAACTTCCAACCATGAAACTCTACTAAGGGGGTATTTGAGATTGCTTGTTTAAAACAACTTATGATTCCTTATAAAAGTGTTTTTATCAACTTATGCGGTGTCAAACCAGAGCTTTATCCAATCTAACAGACAGATTAATCCATACAGCTTTGTCCATGCATACATCTTGATGAAAAAACCAACCAAACAACCCCTTAATTATGTCCAGGAATGCTGTTCATAGTTGGGTGTAAACCACATGGACCAAAATTGTAGTTTAAAAATGGGGTTGAGTTGAGAAATGTGAGGCTCATCTGTAAACAATCAAACAAGAGGATAAATCAACCATGGCTGCAAACATCCAGGTTGCAATGTGAAAAGAAAAAGAAGACCATCAGATCTTGTTTCTTTCACATTACCATCCAAGTTGCCCTGCCAAGATGCAGATAATCTCTTAACTTTGATCAAATCCACTCAGATGCATACAGATTCATCATCACAGCCTCTTGGAATCTGTTAGAGATAGCTCTGTTACAGACACTCATGTTTTTTTTTCTATCAAACGAACTGTTGGGACGAAAAGTGTTATTTTTAACAAACCTAAGGACAAAATATGCAAGGGTTGTTGATTTCTGGAGAAAATCATCGGCTACAAAGAATGATGTTTGACGAAATAGTCAAAATCAGACTTTGGTATGAACAGAGGGGGGCAACCACCCTTAGAAACCATCATCTTTATCCCCAATCAGCCTCATTTCTGTGAGTGGAATTGTTTACAGATTAATTCGGATTATATGCTCAGGTCTACAAAAGGATTCTTGAACACAGTATAAATCCTACTACCATTCCAAAAATCCTAGTAGGGTCGTTTAGTTTGGTATGAGGCTCAGATCTGCAAATATAAGAATCGGACAAAGGGGATCGGACTCCGCCAAAGCTGCAACATCATTCGGGTTGCCCTGCCAAGATACGTGCCGATTTTCACCCAGTGCCTAGAAACCTATGCTCGGAAATGTTAGATGCAGAATAATATCATCACAGCCTAGATAAGTTTTCCGATAACCATGGTGACGACCTCCGATATACCTCCGGAACGGAAAATAAAATCGAAAGCCGTATCATAAGCATCATCAACTGCCAGCCAGCCAGACAGCAAAAGATCAACGTTGTTAACCTTTTTATAGTTTTAAAATGAACTTCCCCCTATATATATATATATGTATGTATAATATAGAAACAATTGCCAATCGAGATAGGGATATATAGATAGAGAGAGAGAGAGAGAGCGAGAGAGAGAGCACAGATCTCGATTGACATTTTGTTTGCTACTGCTGCTCTGCAAAGGGATTTTTGGTCATTCACCATTGCGGAGTGAAGAAATGGGGGATGAAATCATCGACTCAACATGAACGGGTTCGATCATGTAGTGGCAAAAGAGGAGAAATCACCCTTGAGAAATCTCACCGTCCCTGTCGCCGGAGCCTCTTCCGAGCATATCTCCCCAATTTGAGCCACTGCACCCGTGCTGTTTGTATTTATATTGGGAAATGGGAAGTCTGTTTCCACTTTACCCAGTTTTCGTTACTATTTTCTAGCCTGGATTTAATGGGCTTTTCAGTATCTTCTAGAAGCCCAAACCACCATCATGGGCCCAACATTTCCACTTTCCAATTCAAATTGAATAAAATCATCAGTCACAGATCATTTCAAATCAGACTTCCGACACTTTTTGAACTTTGGTAGCCACAACAGGATTTTTCAACGTGGGACCTCCAAACCCTTTTGAACTTTGAAACCCAAATTCAAACCAATCAAACATGTGGTTTTCATCCAATATTGGAAGCAATCACCAACTCATTTAACAAGTTTTTGGATTTGAACGGAAGATCTTTAAGACAGTAATTGGAACCATAACTTCCAACTTTTTCGAAATGCTAATAATGTCTTAGAATTTCCTCTAATGAAGCCACCAAAGCTTTAAAATCGTCACATATATATCAATCAATAATATTTCTTTAAAATTTTGTAATTGTTTTATGTATTTAAATTGTAAATTAGATGTTAATAATTTAACTTTTTATAAAGGAAAAAAATTGCATAAATAAAAATACGAACAATTTTACTTTAGCAAAACAATTCATATTTTTAACACATAAATAAAACATATAATAAGGAATCCATTAACACAATAAAACTTGTTAAAAAATCGTATTTTAACACATAAACTTTGAAGACAAGGTTGTAGTTAATTTGTTTTTATCAAATCGGTTCATCATTTTTAGTGTTTTTATTTTGCTTTGTGATAGACTAAGGTGCCGTTTATCAAACGCACGCTTACTCGGGTAAGCACTTACCAAGTCACTTTACTTTATCGGATGAATATGACAAAGACTAAGAATCTTACCCAGTAAGTGAGGACGAGAACTCTCACCGTGGTTAACGCTTGCTAAGATAAATTGTTGCATACAATGCGTTTTAATGAATAAAATCCTACCCGGTAAATAAACGATAGTGTTGAATTTTACCGGAAAAATGTTTACCGAAAAAGTGTTTACCGGGTAAATGTTTAAGTAAACGGCCCCTAATTAATCATAAAAAATGTGTCGGACCTTAATTCTAGTTGATATAAAAGATTACGGAAACAGATCAGAATTTTAAATTTCATTTGGAAAAAAATCAATCAACTTAAAATAATCAAGTTGTTCGAAGAATAGCTGATTTCATTCTCCGAACCAAAAATCACTTAAAATCATAATAATCAAAACAAGACGTAAAATGTTTATCTTTTTTTTTATTAACCTGGATATTCAACCCGTTATGCAAGCCGACTAATCCCAGAACGACCATCTGCTTCGCAGATAGCCCGGAGTCACCGCATTTTGACCTCCGTAGCCACAAGGAATTTTTATTCCTCCTTGGATTTGAACCAGGGACCTTCCAGTACTTTTGACCTTTGGAACCAAGCTCAAACCAATCAAACACCACCCTTGTGGTTAAGACATAAAATGTTTAGAAAACGGTTTGAAAATATGAGGCTCAGATGTGTAAACAATGGAACAAAGACGGATAAATCCGCCATGGCTGCAAACTCACTGATTGATTGCCCCGCCAAGATGCGAATAATCTCTAACTTCGTTACAAATCCCACTCAGAGATGCATTCAGATTCATCATCACAGCCTCTTGGAGACCATCTCCATGCCAAAGTTCTTAGAATTCCATAGACCAAAGGGGGTCATTGGTCTAGCGGTACCGGATAACCTCTGTTTTCCAAAAGAGCAACGATTCAAATCTCAACAAAGGTGTGAGTGTGAATGTATATTTGCCGTTAATATAAATACCATATATTTGAGTTAACGGAGTTAAGTCGAGGAAACCTAATCCGTAACAAAAGTGAAACCACAATCCATAATTTTCATATAACCATAGAGACAAAATTTCTAGTTTGCTCTAAAAATAACGAACAAATCGTTGTTCTGTGAGAATTTGTGTATGAAAAGAGCAAACTGAAGGGTTGCTGATTTCTTGAGAAAATCATTGGTCACAATAGGATTTTTATTCCTCAACCTGAGACCTCCAAACACTTTCGACTTTTGAAGCCTAAATTCAAACTGAGACTTCCAAACACTTTTGACTTTTGAAGCCTAAATTCAAACTAATCGGACACCACGCATATGGTTTTCATCCAACATTTGAAACAATCACCAACTCATTTTAACATGTTTGATCTACCAAACAGTAATGGAAACTATAACTCCCCCAATTTTTTCAAAATGTTTTCAAAATGTTAATAACGTCTCGGAATTTCCTCCGATGAAGCCACCAAAGCTTTAAAATCGTCACATATATATCAATCAATAATTTATTTGTTTAAAATTTAGTAATTGTTTTATGTATTTAAATTGTAAATTAGATGTTAATATTTTAACTTTTTCATAAAGAATAAAAATTGCAGCGAAAATATGAACAATTTTGCTTCAAAAAAACAATTTATATTTTAAACACATAAATAAAACATATAATAAGGAATCCATTCACAAACATAAAACTTGATAAAAAATTGTATTTTAACAAATAAACTTTGAAAATAAGGTTGTAGTTAAATAATCTTACCCGATAAGTAAAGACGATAACTCTTACCATGGTTTAACACTTACTAAGATAAATTGTTGCATACGATGTGTTTTAATGAATAAAATTTTATCCGTTAAATAAGCGATAGTGTTGAATTTTACCGGTAAGTGCTTACCGGGTAAGTGTTTAGGTAAATGACCCCAAAGTAATCATAAAAAACGTGTCAAACTTTAATTCTTGTTAATACATAAATAAAATGAATTATCAATATTTCCAAAATAAAAAATAAAAAACAAATTATTCGAAAAGTATCTCAAAACATTATAATCCAAAAATCACAAGATTGGACAACGAGCATACCCAAAAGGGGGAAAAGGATTACAGAAACAGATCAGAATTTTAAATTTCATTGGAAAAAATCAATCAACTTAAAATAATCAAGTTGTTTGAAGAACAGCTGCTTTAATGCTTTGGACCAAAAATGGGTTGTTTGGCAATTGCTAAATGGTTTAATACGTAATGATTAAGTGGTCAAAATGATTAAGACTCTCATGATTAAGAGACTCATGATTAATGAATGGTTAAGGAAGATTGGGATACAAAGGCGGACTTTTTTTCTGCCAAACAAAATTCACCTCTTTAACGATTCAGAGGTTGTCTTTTAATGGAAGTATTAAGAGGTAAACAAACAACCCTAAAATCATAACAACAATCAAAACAAGACGTAAAATATTTAGAAAACGGTTTGAAAATACGAGGCTCAGATGTGTAAAAAATGGAACAAAGACGGATATATCCACCATGGCTGCAAACTTACTGATTGATTGCCCCGCCAAGATGCGAATAATCTCTAACTTTGTTACAATCCCACTCAGAGATGCATTCAGATTCATCATCACAGCCTCTTGGACCATCTCCATGCCAAAGTTCTTAGAATTCCATAGACCAAAGGGGCTCATTGGTCTAGCGGTACCGGATAACCTCTGATTTCCAAATGAGCAACAATTCAAATCTTAATAAAGGCGTGAGGGTGAATGAATATTTGCTGTTAATATAAATACCATATACTTAAGTTAACGGAGTTAAGTCGAGGAACCTAATCCGTAACAAAAGTGAAACCACAATCCATAATTTTCATATAACCATAGAGACGAAATTTGTAGTTTACTCTAAAAATAACGAATAAATCGTTGTTCGGTGTGAATGTGTACGAAAAGAGCATACCGAAGGGTTGTTGATTTCTTGAGAAAATCATTGGCCACAAAAGAAAGATACTTGACTAAATAAAGTCAAAATCAGACCATGGTATGAACAGAGGGGGGCAAACCACCCTTGCCCCTCTGAAATTGCCTCATTCCTCTGAGTGGATTGTTTACGTTACAAATCCAAATCTCTACTCTCTCAGAGAGTAATTGGGTTCTTTTGGTTTGGTTTTAGGGTTTTAGGCTCAGATCTGCAAATCTGGAATCCGTCAAAGGGATCAGACACCGCCATGGCTGCAAAACCATTTAGGTTGCCCCGCCAAGATACGGGCCAGAGTTTCACCCAATGCACAGAAACCGATGACCAGAAACGTAAGATACAGAAGAATATCATCAAGCTTCGATATTCTTTTGGTAACGATGCACCAATTGTGATTAAACCATAAGGGTGGTGATTGATTGGTTTGAGTGTGGCTCCAAAGGTCAAAAATGCCAGCAAGATCCAGGTTCAAATGCGGCAACTCCAGGCTACAGGTGTTCGCCCGGGATTAGTCGCCTAGCATACCAGGTTTAATATTCAGGTTAATAAAAAAAATAATCCTCGCAAAATCAAAGGGGATTAGGGTTTTCAAAAAACTGTGGTTACAGAAAGAAACATCCAACCACCATAATTTTCGATTAACTCTTCAATATGTAAGAAAAAGATTTTTAAAAAATGTGTAAATTGAGGTTCGATTTAAAAACGTGAGGCTCAGATTGTAAACGATCGAACAAAGAGGATGATTCCGCCATGGCTGCAAACTTCCTGGTTGCAATGTCGAAGAACTGAGACTAAGAAGTCTTCTTTCTTCCACATAACCATCCGGATTACCCTGCCAAGATGCGGATGATCTCTAACTTTGATCGGATCCACTCAGATGCAAACAAATTCATCATCACAGCCTCTTAGAATTCATCAAATCTGAAAATAGCAATTTTCAACAAAACATAAGGACGAAAATCGTAATTTACTCTAATAATAATAATAATAATAACAAGATCATCAACAAGTATGAAGCTGTTGATTTCTATGATTTGTGTGTATGGATAAAGCTTCCGAGCTGAAGGGTGGTTGATTTCGGGAAACAATCATCGGCCACAAAGAAGGACGTTTGACTAAATAAAATAAAAATCAGACTTTGGTATGAACAGAGGGGGGCAACCACCCTAGAAACCATCATCTTCATCCCCTCTGAAATTAGCCTCATGTTCTGAGTGGTGTTATCGAATTGTTTTCCTGAAGAAGACTTCGTAATTTGCACCGAGAGGCTCAGATCTGCAGATCAGGAATCCGACAAAGGGGATCAAACACCGCCATGGCTGCAGCACCATTCGGGTTGCCCCGCCAAGATACGGGCCGAGTTTCACCCAGTGCCGTAAACCTATGCTCGGAAAATGTTAAATGCAGAAGCCATCATAGCCTCGATATTTTTCTGGTAACGACCTCCGATTTTCTCCGGATCGGAAAACGAAAACAAAGAGATGAATCGAAAGCAGTACCAAATAAATAGAACAAATGGAAGCAGTTTGCGATTAATGAAGCATAGAAACCATAATTTCCCTTTTTGTTATAGAAAAAACATTGAAGCATATTTTGAATACAAATCTGAGAAAACGTTTAAGGACCAAATCCATAATTCAAATTTCCCATTTGGGTTATTCTTTCTGCCTTCGTTGTTCTTCAAGGGCTGTTGGTTATTGGCGAAGAATGGGGGAAGAAATCATCGGCTCAACATGACCTGATTCCGGATCCGGATCATGTAGTGGCAAGAGAAGGGCAACCACCCTACAGAAACCTCCCGTCTCTCTCGCCGGAGCCTCCATTTTTTCCGAGCAAACTTCCCCGAATTAACCTTCCGACTGTGCTATTTGTATTTATATACTATATAGTGGGATGTCTACTTTTCCTTTTGGGTTACCGAAGTTTTGTCCCTTGAGCCCAAAAGCCGATATGGGCCTGCCATGCTCGGTTCAAATTGAATGAAGTCATTAAAGTGTTTTAAAAAAAAATTGTAATAAAAAATCCAAGCTTTGTGACTTATTGTAGTATGACACTGGTAATAAATACTTTTTAAGTGTTTAAATAAACAACTTATACCGGTACCAAACTGGTAATAAAAAAATTTTGAACGAGTTAAATTCTTATGACTTATAATAAGTTGATAAGTGTTTTTGTACAAAAACATAAGCAATCTCAAACACCCAAAAATTTAAAATACTTTCAAAAGAGCAACTATTTAAAACTTCCATATTAATCTTATGGTTCTTAGAAAAATCATACAAAACCTTTAAAAACTTCCACGCTAAAGACCGCTAGGAATTTTCTTAGCTGTTCTTTAGAGACTCGGATTAATCAGGCTGCACGTAAACTGACACAAAAACTCATGGTTACCCCAAAAGTAAATAAATAAATAGAATTTTCTAATAAAAATACATGCAGAATGACCAAGATGCAGATGCCTTCCACTTTAAGTCCCAATGAAAATACCAAATGTTTTACCCAAGGTAAGCGCTTACCGGTAGGAGTCAACACTACAATCTATTTTACCAGATAAGATTGTAGTATATTAAAACGGTATCGTATGCAACAATTTACCTGGGTAAGAGTTCTCACCATCACTTACCGAGTAAGACTCTCTATCCCTATCATCACTCTTACCGGGTAAGATTTTCAACCATTGCCATATGCATCAAGTGAGGAAAGTTACCCGATCCACACTTACCGGGTAAGTATTTAGTAAACAACCCCTAAGAGGTCGTTTATCAAATGTCACTTGCTTTACTTTATATGACAACAGCCAAGAAGCATGCATAGCAAAAACCAATAACCTTACCCGATAAATGAACGAGAAGATTTTCACCTGTTGAATCAATAACAACATCCCTTTTGAAAACCAAGAATGTTTACCCGAAAAGATAAACGAGTGGTGACTTTAACCATCAACGCTCACCGAGTAATTATAAGTAAGTGTAAAATGGGGGTCGGTTGAAAAATATGAGCTCGTATCTATAAACAATCAAACAAAGAGGACAAATCCACCATGGCTGCAAACTTCCAGGTTATTTTTTTTTTTATTATTCAAATTGACTTGATTCAAAAAAGCTCATATGTAGTTTGTTCTTAAATCCTCAATGTGTAAGGACAAAGACAAGAAATTGAACCACAAAGCTGGCCTAATTGATTTAAGCTTGGCTCCAAAGGTCAAAAGTACCAGGAGGTCCCAGTTTAAAATCCAAGGAGTAATAAAAATCCCCTTGTGGCCACGGAGGTTCAAATACGGTGACTCCGGGCTATTTGCAAAGCAGGTGGTCGTCCTGGGATTAGTCGACTCGCATAACGGGTTGGATATCCAGGTTAATCAAAATTAAAAAGACAAGAAATTGCAAAATGGGGTTGGATGGAAAAATGAGAGGAAAAATCCGCCATGGCTGCAAACATACTTGCTTCTTAATTGCCCTGCCAAGATGCGAATCATCTCTCAACTATGATCCAATCCCACTCAGATGCATTCAAATGAAACAGTAAGGGCATGTTTGTTAGCAGCTTAATGAGCTTAATGGAATTCACAGCCTATTCCGTCAGTTATACATGACTGTTTGGTGATGGCTTAGCGATATAAAAAGTGGCTTAATCAAATTTGGAAGGAAAATGATAAAAGAATGGGTAAAATGGGGGTGAGTTGAAAAATGCGAGACTCAAATCTGTAAACAATGGAACAAAGAGGATAAATCGGCCATGGCTGCAAATGATTGCCCTGCCAATATGCAAATAATCTCTAACTTTGATTGAATCCACTCAGATGCTTTCAGATTAATCAACACAGCCTCTTAGATCGTCTTCATCAGACAAAAACAATCATCAATGGCGAAGCTTTTAGGATTCATGAAATCACAGAGACGTTATTTAAGGAGTGTTTGGTTTGGAGAGTGATTTTCATGAATTTATCCAATCTCATAATCAAGAGTATGATAGGAAAGTAGAACTTTTAAGAGTGGACACGAAGGGAGTAGTAACATCAACAGCAACAACGAAGAAACTGTCGATCTGTGTGTTTTTTTGGAGAAAATCATCGGCTACAAAGAAGGATGTTTGACCAAATAAAGTCAAAATCAGACTTTGGTATGAACATAGGTGGATAACCACCATTAAACCATCATCTTCATCCCCCTTATGTAACTGCCTCATGTTCTCTGAGTGGAAGTTGATTCCATTACAAATCCAAAATTTTCCCTTTCTAACAACTTCTTTGGATGAACGCAGAAATTGTAATTTCGGATGAGAGGCTCAGATCTGCAGATCTGGAATAAGACAAAGGGGATCAAACACCGCCATGGCTGCAACACCATTCGGGTTGCCCCGCCAAGATACGGTCCGAGTTTCACCCACTGCCCAGAACAACATGCTCGGAAAATGTTAAATGCAGAAGAGTATCATCACAGCCTCGATCGTTTTCTGGTAACAACCTCCGATTATCTCCAGATCGGAAAATAAAAACAAACAGATTAATCGGAAGCAGTACCAAAAACAAGAAGAAGTTCATCAGCAGCAGCAGCAGAAGCCATAAAAATAAATAAATAAATAAAATTGGAAGCAGTTTCTGATCGAAAGAGTGCCAGATTAAGCATATTGTTGATATCTGAGGCTGAATTAAAGCACAGAAACCATAGAGCATCTCCATAAATTTCGTAAACCACAGGGACCATAGATCCACTGTATTTCGAATTATGGCTTCAGTAAAAATAGAAACTGAAATATTACCCTTTTGGTTTCATCTTTCTGCCTGTTCTTCAAGGGCTGTTGTTGATTGATGGTGAAGAACTGGGGGGACGAAATCATCGGCTCAACATGACCCAATTTGTGATCATGTAGTGGCAAAAGAGGGGCAACAACCCTTGAGAAACCTCCCGTCTCTCTCGCTGGAGCCTCATCCATTTTTTCCGAGCATTTCTCCCCCAATTCACCTTCCGACTGTGCTCTTTCTATTTATAGTGGGAAGGCCATTTTCCGTTTGCCCATATTTTGTTGCTTATTTTAAAATATATTTTAGACAAATATATATATATATATATATATATACACATATATATATATATATACTAGTTGTATGTCCGCACAATGCAGCGGGATGTAACATTTCATTGTTTTTTAATATATGATGATGACTTCTCTCAAAAAATGGCTTGGAAGGCTAAAAACAAAAAAAATCACATTTTGGACACACGGCTAAAGATTGCCATGGATATTGCTTAAGGACTTCACAATCTTCGTACGATGTCTACAAACAAAAGCAATGGGATTCAAATATATAAATTTTCCAAAAGAAGCATTGTTTTTATTATCATCTACTCCATCAAACTAAGGGGACTAAATTTAAAACCAAATTATTATAAGAATAGCTATCAAAATGAAAGGATTATTCTCTTCTTTTTTTAGGCAACTGTTGGTATATGAGCCAACTTTGTGCAAGGTTTAATCTTTCGGGCAACCATAAATGGCATGATGTCATCACAGGCAAACAACAATGACAACATGGGTTTTAACAGTACCTAGTTCGGAGTCATGGAAGAAGAGATTCAATACACCCACATGAGCGTTTTTTATGTATAGTGCTAAAACCATACATTAGTATCAAGACTGGTTTAGAGGAATGAAAATTTTAAAACAACTCTGTAATGTTCTAAGTAGTAGCATTTTTGAAAAAGCCTTGTATCGGCATTGGCAAACAAGAACAAGACATAATTTACGAACAATATAGCTTACAAACAAAATATTTAGAAAACAATGCATAAGAAATATTGATAAATACTTTCTAAGGTTGCTAACATATTGCAGTCTTCGAAGTTGACACTTCCACAACTTGCATTAACACATTAAAGAATATTACAAAAATCCATCTTTGTAGCTTTTCAAACATACGACATTAGATAAACCACTCACTCGTAAAGACAAGAAAACTCAAGGCTGCAACAAGCTTCTATTGCATATAGAAGTTGTGATAATCCATCAAGAATACGAGGAACTTCTCACATAAAACCTAAAATAGCAGCAATAAAAGACCGTGATGGTCGGTTAACAGATGAACAAACTTGCAAACAAAAAAGTTTTATCAAAATCATATTTAACCTATGTAAAATCATCAAAACTAAGAGAATTCATCATTGTAAATCCAAGTCACTCATCAAAACTTCTAATTGAATAACTAATTTTCCATTTTGATCATCTTCCAAAGTTCTAGTTCTAACAAATTTGTTGTATGTTGGAAAGAAAGCAGGAACACGTGTAAACAAATGTTCTGGTTTGATCATCAGAGGACAATGTAGTATTTGCAGTCATTCCGTTGAGCTACATATGTTTTAGTTTGGTGATTTGCTGCTTCTATTGGGTAGCGTTTCTTCATTGGTGGTTGTAGGCCCTTGTTTATGCTAACAATATTAAACAATGAAATATAGCATATCCAAAGACCAATCACACTTCCAAGAATTTAGGGAAAGTCATGGCTTCATCTCTCTCTCTCTATATATATTTATATATATGATATATATATATATATATATTGTGTGTGTATGTATTAAGGGGCCGTTTATCTAATGCTTACTCAGGTAAGTGCATATCAAGTCACATTCCCTTACCGGATGAATATGGCAAGGACCAAAAGAGCGAAAGACAAGGATCGAGAGTCTTACCTAGTAAGTAATGACGACGACTCTTACCGTGTATAACGCTTAAGGGTGAATTATTGCATATGATGTCGTTTTTGTAGACTAAAATCTTACCCGGCAAGTAAGCGATCGATTTGAATTTTACCGCTAAGCGCTTACCGGGTAAGTGTTTAGGTAAACAGCCCTAAGTTAGTTTAACAATATGGTTATTGTTCTTAATGAGCTAGGTAATTTATGAAGCAGGTGCAAATATGACAATTTTCCAGCTAAACACTCATTATATGCAARCAGAAAAAYAGCTAAACCTGATTGTATGTTTGAACATGATCCCTCCAAAGAGAACTTGTCTTCAGAACATCTCTTAGGGTTGTTATGACCTCAAATGGTGTTGCCTCTATGACATCATCATCTTTGTTAAACGTTGAATCCTGTAATACAGAGAAAATCCTTATACAAGCACTGTTTTATCAAAGAGTATGGTATTAATAAAAGTAGATTCCATCCTAGTTCCTATATATTGCATCTCTAAGGTGCTGTTTACCAAATGCTTACCCGAGTAAGCACTTATCAAGTCACTTTACTTTACCGGATGAATATGGCAAGGACTAAGAATCTTACCCGATAAGAGCCAGGGCAAGAATCGAGAGTCTTACCTCGTAAGTGATGATGACGACTCTTACCATGGTTAGGGCTTACCGGGATAAATTGTTGCATACGATGCGTTTTAGTGAATAAAATCTTACCCAGTAAGTAAACAATTGTATTGAATTTTATTGATAAGTGCTTACCGGGTAAGTGTTTAGGTAAACGACCCCTAAATCTTTTAGGATATGAGTGGATGATACCTTAGGATGATCCATGTGGACCGTAAGGGGATCGTCATTGACCTGTCCAGAGAAATAAATAATCAAAATGAGGTAAACTATAGCATCACATAGAGTGCTAGTACGCAATTAACTAGCAGAAAAATAGAAATGAAGCCTCCACTCACCATTTCTGTTATCCGTAACCGCCTATGACCGATAAGACCAACCCAGTCTCCTTGGATACTTGTAATCTTCTTAAAAGGATTAAAAGTTGATTACATGTAGTACAAAATATATAGAAGCTCAACAAGTTTACCACAATTACTTAACAGTTGCATCACAACAGATACCTGAGCCCGTGTACCAACTTCATGGAGACGATTAAACAACTATTTGCCCTTGAGCTCATACATGCTTTTCTCTGTATCTGAACCTATGGCCTCAGATCCTGGGTCATCTGTTACAAGAAAAGCACCAGCATAAGGATCCTGTCGTTTATAAAGTAGTATAAATATAGATAAATTGTACCAATGGTTACAATAAGTCACATTAAAAGCACCCAATATGGAAAAATGAAGAAATGAGATCACTACAATTTCACTTACTGTGTTTATAGAAAATCCATCCATCACCAAGTTCCATCTCCATTATCTCAATAAACTCCTCACCTGCTATTATAATTTCACTTAGAAGAGAATAGAAGAGTGGTCTAAACTAATTTTGTTAATATTAAAGAAAATATTGTATATTTAAAAAAAACGTTTATTATACCTTTTTAATATGAGCAAGAGTATCACCATCCAGTGTGAGTAATCCATTGGTTTAGATAAGTTTTCCTCATTCTTAGTTCTTCATTTTGTGTGTCCAAATTGATCTCAGATCAAGTAAATAGAAAAATTTATTTGTTTTTTGATTACCATCACATAATGAAAATGAGCCCACAAAATAAGAAAGTTCAATAACGAAAATCGTTAGTAATGCAAAACATGAAATGTACCTTGAACCCAAGTTTCATGGGCCTTCTTATTTCCTTCATCTCCCATAGCAAACTTAAATCCACAAGTATGACAAGTGCGTAACAAAAACACATCTTGACCCAAATCCAAGTGTAGCTATACATACTTCCTTTTTCTTGTTTAAAACTTTTTTTGATTTCGCTACCACCAATGGTTCTGTCTCGAATGAAGATTCTTTGGATGTTTTCCATAAACCATCTATCTTCAACCTGCGAATCAGAAAAAAAAAAAACAGAAGTATAACTTACTACCTGCATCATATGACGTTGCTACAACACCTTCCATCATTTTAACCGAGAAGAACTACAAATTTTAGCATAAAGAGAACCCATATAAGTTAAACACCTAATGAAAGATGAACAAAATGGTGACGTTTCACTCACAAAAGAGAACCCAAATTTCTCTAGCACATTTTATCAAACACCTTATTTGAATAAAAAATATACACGAACAAACTTTTATCCCTCGACATTCATGTTGATGAATTCACTTTAGGTGCCGGTCTATGTTGATTTCCAACATCTATCACAAAGGTTCTTGCTCATATTGCATTTCATCGATTAAACATGTAAATGCAAAACAAAACAAAAATGAGAAGTGATGGAAGAATCGAATCAGGAGATGGATATGAAAGCAAGATTGAAATTGTTGGAAAACAAAAATAAATTATAAATTACCTGGATGGAGGAGCGATGAAGGACTGAGGAATCTTTGAATCGATGTACACACATAAGTGGATTGATAGTGAACCCTAACCATTTTCATAATCATAGTTTGAATCGATTACCTGGATCGAGGAGGGATGCAATGAACCCTAACCATTTAAATAATCAGAGTTTGAATCGATTACCTGGATCGAGGAGCGATGGAAGGATCGAGGAGCGATGGAGAGTATGGAAATCGATTTTCTAAACGGCCGCTTCGGGAATCGTCGCTTTGGGGAGCGCAATCTGAACGAAGCAGGAGGCCTGTCTTGGAAGATTAAGATGTTGCCGCTTTGGAATAGTCGCTTTAAGAGTAGTGTTGCTATTGTGTATTAAGATGTTGTACTATATGCTGATTGTATTGTAATTAAAACTTTAAGACTTTATGCATTATAAGATAGTACCTTATGCATCAAATATTGTTTTTAAGACTTTTGGTAAATATGCTTTATAAGATAGTATAGATATAGATATATATATATATATACACCTAAAAAAAAGGGGGTAAGAGGGAAATAAATTCCCCTTAAAAAGTTTTATATTAATTTAAGAGTAAAGGGCCGTTTATCAAACACTTACCCTGTATGTAAGTATTTACCAATAAAATTTAACACTAGTATATACTTAACGGGTAAGATTTTAGACCACCAAAATAATTTCGTATGCAACAATTTATCCTGTAAGCGCTTACTGTGGTAAGAGTCGTCGCCCTTACTTACCGGGTAAGACTCTTGGTCCTTGTTTCGCTCTTACCAGATAAGATTCTTGGTCCTTACTATATTCATCTGGTGAGGTGGTGTTACTTGGTAAGCGGTTATCCGGATAAGCGTTTGGTAAACGACCCATAAGTTACATATTTCGTCTTTGTAGTTTACATGAACCCTAAGATTCATGATTAAGATCCTGAAGGTTTTAATTTCGCTATGAATTTCGTCCCTTAAACTAACTTCCATCAAAATGCTTTGTTAAAGCAGGGGCATTATGGTCTTTTTTTTCTTTTGTTTTTATTTTTCTTTACAAACAATGCTATATATATATATATAAACACACAACCAGGGAGAACCTCCCCCCCCCCCCCCCCCCTTAGGTTCATACTTGACGAGTTTTGTGATTTTTGTGCATTTTGGCATATTTGAGTATGAAATCTTAAAAGATTGGTTACAATATTTTCATTGGGTGTATTGAGACACCAAAAAGATATTCATTTTATTTAAATGAGATTTCTTAGATATTTGGACTTGTTGAATATATTAAAGGGTTTATTGACCTTATTTGGAGTCAAATGATGTTTGGGTGTCTTACCCGCTTATGAACTTTTGATAAACGTGCATTGGCCCTTTTTGAATTATAAGTACGTTAATATTTGATAAATGCCTTTATTGGCTTTGTGGGAACTTTTAAGTACAAACCACGTGGTTTGGACCTTTTGTTATTATGCTTCAACCAAGCAACGGTTTATGGGACTATTCATGTTATACTGCCGTGTGTTTATTAAATGTTTGGAAAACATGTCAGTTGGCTTATGTGGTTTATATTGACTTTATTTAATTAGTCAAGTGTGTTTTGGGCTCGTTGGCTTGATTTTTAACTCAGATAAGTTTTGAGGATATTTAGTTGGCTTCAATAGTCCAATGTGGAGCTTTAAACATTTGATGCATTTATTGCATATTTGTTGGAAGTTTCATGTTTTGAGTGCATTGGTCATTCATTTTGGAGTTATGTAATTTAGATTGTAATGTATTTGATTCATAGGCATGTAAGTCAGTCGTATTGATACTTGAAGAGTCTTGATGCCCTCATTTTGAGATGAATGCCAATTAGGCATCATGGTAGTTGATATTGTAGAGAGGAACCCATGTTATTTAGACTTCGGGACCGTAAATGGTGTTGCTGAGAGAAACCCATGTAGGTTGGATTCTAGGATCATGGGTATTGCGGATGTGATATCTTGTTGAGTCGGATTTTGGGACCTGCAGAATTCGTGAGGAGTCAGGCATGGGGACCCTGGTATTACAAAATTCATGAAGAGTCAGGCATGGGGACCCATATTTTGAGGCTTTGACCTTGTAGAGTTGGCACTTAGTCGTCGGGAGTATTTTGAGGATGAACTCATGTGGAGTCGAGACCCAAGACCATTGGTTTGTAAGTGTAACTCTATAGCTTGTAAGCAGGCATTAGGATCAGGCTATTACGGAGATGAACTCGTATAAGGTCGAGCTCTTAGACCTTAGGTATTGTGATGGAAACTTGAGAAGAGTTAGACATGAGAGGACCATAATTAAATGCTATTTCAAAGGGGTACCAGCTGAAATAAAATCACTTGTAAGCAACATCAAAGTGCCCTCGTTTCAGGAAACTATCGAGGAATCCTAGTTGGTTGAAGATGACTTGGTCCAAAGGAAGAAGAAAGGGAGGCCTTGGGTGATGGAGAGATCAATAAGGATATTTTGGGTCCTTCAAGAAGTCTAGAAGTACTTCTCGTGAACAAATAACCAAACCTAGTGAGAAGGCTAAATAGTGTTCCATGTGTCGGAGTAAACATCATGGCACGTGCATCTCTAAGCCTCCGGAGTGTTTTAGGTGTGTAAAGATGGGTCACACAATTCGAGACTGCACCTCATGCTTTGGGTGTGGAGAATCAGGTCACATCAGGAAGAATTCCCCACGAACCAAGATAGGTTAATGAATGCGGCCACCAAAGGCTCATGAGCACCCGCAAATTAGATGATAAGTATGTTTTGTTAGACTTATATGTGTTTGTTTCTTGGTTGCTTAAGATATGTTCTGTTGACCATATCAAGTTTTCTTTTTAAATGTTGAGGCACTTTGATTGGGCATCATGGTAATAATGGAAATTAGTGACTAGTTTGGGCCTTGTGAGGTTTAGGTGTAAACGTTAAGAAATTGTAAGAAAAGAATCTTGCTTTGAAGCATGGCCTAAGTTTCTGTTTGTGTTAATGACGTGGTGATTTTTATAGTACAAAAGGGTTATAAGACTATACGTTTAACCTTAAGAATCTGTTAAACCTTTTAGTCATCAAGAAATATGAGGCTATGTGTGAAGTGTCCCTTCTACATTGTTAGCTCATAAGTGTGCTGAGTCACTGAGGTGAGTTGTTTTCAATCCGACCTATAGCATAGTTTAGCTAAATAGGTGGGGAGACATGTGTTGGTTACAATTTATTTTGATTTTTGATGTTCGGTTTTTATTTTTATTTTTTATATTTGGGTTGAGTTTTGGTGATTAGATTAAGATTTGGGTTGATTTGGCCTGGGTAGGTATGTGATGGCCGAAGAAAATGACCGGCGTAGGATAGTTGCCAGAGAGGGGGGAGGTCAGGATTGGTTGGGGAGTGGATGCAATTTTTTGTTATTAAATGTTTTGTAAACTTGTATAAAGAGACATTCAAAGTTGTATACGAAGAAATGAATAAAAGACCAAATGTCTTGACTTAACAAAGTTTTTGTTAAAAGAAAATAGAAGGGTATTTACGTAATAGAACGAGATACATCTTGATTTTAATATTTTATTTTATTATTTATCTCAGTCGATGTTATAATATGATCGTATGCGATTTTGAGAAAATGATAATGTTTTTATTTTTGAAAAAAATATAAGTTTAAAGATATCATAAAATTTTGACAAAAATATATCGATATTAGAAAAAAATAATTAATTAAAATTCCTCATTTTTGTGTAATTTTTTAATTCAATTGTTTTTATAATTTAATTTAGATACAATAACGAAGTAATTTATATTTGGTTTAATAATATAATTTTCTTATAAAGATAATAATTATTTATTTTGTTAGAACTCGATAATTATTCTAATTATATTTTATATTTTTTATATTTTAAAATGAGATATTTATTCTCTATTTGATTATGTTTATCCGCACTTAGTTATACGAATTCAAACATCGAGCTTTAATAAGTTGTACTTATTCGTAATTTACTTGTAATATTGAATTTTAAATAATATGCATCAATATACAATATTTTATACATAACAAAAATATATCGATATTCGTATCAAATTAACTATTTAAAATTCATCATTTTTTGTGTAATTTTTTAATTCAGTTTTTTATTATAATTTAATTTAGGTACAATAACGAAGTAATTTGTATTTGGTTTAATGATATAATTTTCTTATAAAGATAATATAATTATTTTACTAGAACTTGATAATTATCCTAATTATATTTTAGATTTTTTATATTTTAAAATAAGATGTTTATTCTCTATTTGATTATGTTTATTCGCAATTAGTTATACGAATTCAAACATCAAGCTTTAATTAGATTTTTACTTTTGCATAATTTACTTGTAATCTTAAATTTTAAATAAACATTATTTTTATGTGATTTTGAGAAAATGATAATGTTTTTATTTTTGAATAAAATATAAATTTAAAAATATCATAATTTTAAAAAAAAAAAATGTTGATATCAGTATTAAATTAATCTTTTTAAAAGTTCTTGTGTTTTGGTGTAATTTCCTTAATTAATTTTTTTAACTATAATTTAATTTAGCTTTAGTAATAAAGAAATTTAATTTAGATTTAATAATATTTTTTTATAAAGATAATAACTAAGTATTCTGTTAGTTATCAATGATTATCCTAATTATATTTTAGATTTAAAATGAGATGTTTATCCAATATTTGATTATGTTTATTTGCAGTTAGTTACGAATTCAAATATAAAACTTTAATAAATTGTACTTACGCACAATTTACTTGTAATATTAAATTTTAAGTAATATGTATCAATAAACAATACTTTATGCATAAAAAATTGTTTTTAAAATTTTTTCTCAAATACTTTATAATATAGTATTAGATTAAGGGAAGAACATAATTCGCTACAAAAACATAAAAATCCTAAACGTGAATTTTAAGGTTAAGGGACCTTAATCATAACCAAGATGAAAAATAGTGATTAAATTTGTAACTTACTCTAATTCTAAGATCTACCTTATACAACTAGATGTCTATGACATCACATGATGATATGATGTCATGGGTTGGCCATAGACATGAGCATAAAATATTGTTTCTACTCTTTGTCATTTTCCTAATATAATATAATCTTTTTGTACATTATTAAATAATCAAAATATAAAATCAAATATATTATCATTTTATATTAAAAATGATATTTTTTCAACATATTTTTAAATGTATCATTTTTTTTTGTTTTTTTAATGTATTTTGCACAAATAATAATCTAAATGTTGGTTTTCAATATTGATTGGAACTCGTTTTTTATTTGATCCTGCTTTATTAAGTTCAATCCACGTCTCAATAGGGTTTACACCTGCGACATGATAAAAAGGATAAGGGAACACCATCTGTACCAACCGAGATCATAGTTTTCTACGAATTCAAATTAATGGTCGTGGAGATTTGTTTAAGACTTCAATTTCAGTCATGTGATATTTCTTTGTCATTTATGTCTTCCACCTTTTTCCATTTTCTTTTTCGATTTCTCAAGGTCTGACGACAACTTTGCATAGGAGTAGTTATGACTCCGAGAATAGAATCTTATCCCCGCCGACTAAGCCCGGACTCTTTCGCATCGCGCTAATTCAGTGCCAGCCRTTGGTGAAAGACCTGCATGGAGCAAACCCCGGAACTACGACTCAAAGGATCGTGCAATGGGTGTGTCGGGTGTAAATACGTAGGAAGAAAAAACCAATATTGATTTTGAAATTTGATAGTTTACTTTGGTTGAACAATAGAGAAGGTGGATTTCGAATGGAGGTTCACTGCAGGAATGACCTTGATGAATATGCCGTTTATTTAACGAATTGAAAGTTAACATAGTTAGGAAAAAAGAACCCAATAACTAAGGTGTTGTTTACCCAATTGCTTACCCGGTAAGCTTTTACCTATAGGAGTCAACGCTATTAAAGATTTTGATGCGCAAGATTTTAGTACATCAAAACATATCAAATGCAACAATTTATTGGGTACGCGTTTACCTAGGCAAGAGTCGTCATCTTCACTTATCGAATAAGACTCTTTATCATTCTCATCGTTCTTACCCGATAAATTTTTTGACCATTCTCATGTTCATCCGATAAAGAGTATTATCTGGTAAACACAGTAAGTGTTTATTAAAGACCCCTAAATGTAAACTACAAAAACGCTGAATGTACTAATTTTGAAATAWGAACAATAAATGCATTTTATTTGATTTTTAATATCACGCCTTGAATACAAGTTAATGTATATGACACGACATGATGTGATGGGTGGGGCGTAAGCATTCCCATAAAATAATTGTATCTACTCTTTGTCATTTATCTTAATATAATATGGAAAATATTTTGTATATTAATTTAATAAGCAGAATACCAAAAATTATGCTAAAATTAAATAACTATCATTTTTTATTAAAATTATGATTTTTTTTTTCCTTTTGTATTATTTAAAAATATATCATTTCTTTTAATTTTTTGATGCATAGTGTATCAATTTTGTATTATTTTTTATGCATAAAATATTGTTTATTGATGCATATTACTTAAAATTCAAGATTACAAGTAAATTGTGCAAAAGTACAACTTATTAAAGCTTTATGTTTGAATTCGTGTAACTAATCAAATAGAAGATAAACATCTTATTTTAAAATATAAAAAATCTAAAATATAATTAGAATAATTATTGAATTCTAACAGAATACTTAATTATTATCTTTGTAAAAAAATATATTATTAAACCTAAATTAAGTTACTTCGTTACGTTAAATTAAATTGTAATAAAAATTTTGAATTAAAAAAATACACAAACAAGAACTTTTAAATAGTTAATTTGATACTAACATTGATATATTTTTTACAAATTTATATTTTATTCAAAAATAGAAATATTATCTCTTTTTCAAAACCACATAAAATTGTATTATATCGATATGGATAAAAAACAAAACAAAACATTGAAATGAAAAATATGTTCGACACATTACACGAATACCCTTCTAATAAATCATTAAAGCACATAAAATCTTTAGTTTTTTAGATATTACTATTTTGCCCTTATTTAAAGTGTTAGAAACATATATTAGTTTTCAAATATACATTAATCAACCAAATGAAAAATATAACATCTGAGATCTTTGAAAATCTCATGCCACAATTGATCCACTTTTAGACTCATAAAATAACTAATTTAAATAATTCCACCGATCGTAATTTTGTACCAAACAAAACCAATTATACCAATTAAATCAATATCAATTTAGTTGGTATCATTGCACTCAGTTAGAAGTACAGTGTCCAATATGCAAGCTTAGGTGGTACACGATACTGAAATTTTGAAGTACCATAATACTTACTTATTTAATTATTTATTAATTTATATATTTTTTATTGAATATTAAACATTGAAACTATAACTAAGTTGTTAGAAATTTGAAATTTTGAATATTTTCAAATTTTATTCTTGCAACTAAAAACCTTCAAATATCATATATGTTAACCGAAAACTCAAAACGTCACTTAAATTTGAACAAAATGGCAGTTTTCATACATGTAACTTAAAGTTAGTACAAAACCAGTACTAACATGTACCAACCGAAGAACTTGCTACCAATTAAGTTAGTACAAAATACAATTGATTGGTATATGATATAAGATTTTACGTACCAATTATAAGTGATCGCTACACTGTATTGAAGAAATCTTTTTGGTACTGTACAAAATCTACCCCTAAATTAAAATTACAATTAAATTATACATCAAGCTGATTCACATGTATACTTAGTATCTAAAAAAACGCAAATTGCTTTTTAGAGAAGTTGTGTATGGATCGCTTTCATGTTATAAAAAATTGCTTTTTATAGAAGTTGAATAATGTGGAGTTGATCGGCCAAAATTCATATAAATGGAGATAAGATATATGGTTGACCAAAAGAAGAAGTGCTACCAGTACTATGACGGATTTTGGTCTTGCTTTCTCGTCGAAGCAGCTTTATCAGACGACGTTCCACTTCCAGCCTTTCAAAAACTGGATGAAGGTCAGTTTTTCTTCTTAATTTAGGGGCCGAGAACTCAAATGCTTACCCGGTAAACGCTTACCAATAAGAGTCAACACTATAATTTATTTTGATGCGTAAGATTTTAGTACATCAAAACATATCAAATGCAACAATTTATTGGGTAAGCGCTTACCTGGGTAAGAATCGTTATCCTCACTTACCGGGTAAGACTCTTCATCCTTCTCATCGCTCTTACCCGGTAAGATTCTTGGCCCTTGTTATGTTCATCCGATGAGAAATTTTATGCGTTAAACACTTACCAAGTAAGTGTATAGTAAACGGCCCCTTAGACATATATTTCATCTTAATTAATTCTTCCTCTTGTACTTGCTCCTAAATATATATAAATATATCGTCTGTGGTTTCATTGATATGTGACGATGAACACGGGCATATGATGATTTGTGGATTGATTGAATGGGTGCAGATCCTAATGGTTAGTCATTCTCGCAACCTACTTTTTCACTTCTTGTTTCTATGGTTTGTGGATATTTGTTGGATCCAAATTTTTTGTCAAACAAGTGTACCTTTAAAACAGATCAAAGGTCCACAAAATTGTCCGCTCTATTTTTAGCAGAATTCCACGTTCGATTGGGTTTTTAAAGTTTTTTGTTGATGTCGAGAAATTTTCAAGTTTTTTAGTTTTTAAAAACAATAAGGGGTTGTTTTTTTAACTCTTAATAGTTCCATTAAGAGGCAGCCTCTGAATCGTTAAGAGGTGAATCTTGTTTGACAAAAAAAAAGTTTGTTTCTTAATGGTTCTAAAACTCTCTGAATGATTTTGTATAATGGATCTCCCTTAACCATTAACCGTCATAATTTCATTGTAAACAATTACCAAACAATTATATTTCTTTTTGCACTTTATCACGAGAGCCTCTTAATTATTCTGATCACTTAATCATTCTGCACCAAACCATTCAGCAACTGTCCGAGTCCATAGTTGTTTTGATTCCGGCTAAGATGGAAGATTGAAATGCATCCTACAGGACCAATGTACTTCAATGGAGTATACCACCTCTTCTATCAATACAACCCTTATGGTCCAATCTTCACTTTCGATCAAATGCATTGGGGACATTCAGTGTCATATGACTTAATAAATTGGATCGCTGTAGACCACGCGATCGCACCCACCGAACCCTTCGACATCAACAGTTGCTATTCCGGTTCTGTTACAATCCTCCCCGGAAACAAGCCTGTTATGTACACAGGAGTTGACTCCGAAAAACGCCAAGTTTAGAACTTGGCCGTCTCAAAGGACTTATCCGATCCCTATCTTAGAGAATGGATGAAGTACAGTGGCAATCCCGTCATAGAAGTTCCTGACGAGATTCAACCGGGTGATTTTAGAGACCCAAAAGATGGGAAATGGAGAACAATTGTGGGAAGGCGGAAAGATAAGGACGGAATCGCATTTCTGTACCGATCCGAGGACTTTATTAGTTGGACAAAATCCGATTCGCCGTTTTATAAGGTTGCAGGCATTGGGATATGGGAATGTCCTGATTTCTTTCCGGTGTCGGTTGATAGCAAGGAGGGGGTCGATGCATCTGTCCTGAACTCGAGCGTAAAACATGTATTGAAGTTGGGATTAGGGTTTTCAAAAAACTGTGGTTACAGAAAGAAACACCCAATCACCATAATTTTCGATTAACTCTTCAATATGTAAGAAAAAGATTTTAAAGAACGTGTAAATTGAGGTTCGATTTAAAAATGTGAGGCTCAGATTGTAAACAATCGAACAAAGAGGATGAATCCGCCATGGCTGCAAACTTTCCTGGTTGCAATGTCGAAGAACTGAGACTAAGAAGTCTTCTTTCTTCCACATAACCATCCGGATTACCCTGCCAAGATGCGTATTATCTCTAACTTTGATCGGATCCACTCAGATGCAAACAAATTCATCATCACAGCCTCTTAGAATTCATCAAATCTGAAAATAGCAATTTTCAACAAACCATAAGGACGAACACCGTAATTTACTCAAATAATAATAATAATAATAATAACAAGATCATCAACAACAAGTATGGAGCTGTTGATTTCTATGATTTGTGTGTATGGATAAAGCTTTCCGAGCTGAAGGGTGGTTGATTTCGGGAAACAATCATCGGCCACAAAGAAGGATGTTTGACAAAATAAAGTCAAAATCAGACTTTGGTATGAACAGAGGGGGGCAACCACCCTTAGAAACCATCATCTACATCCCCTCTGAAATCAGCCTCATGTTCTGAGTGGAGTTATCGAATGTTTTCCTGAAGAAGACTTCGTAATTTGCACCGAGAAGCTCAGATCTGCAGATCAGGTATCCGACAAAAGGGATCAAACACCGCCATGGCTGCAGCACCATTCGGGTTGCCCCGCCAAGATACGGGCCGAGTTTCACCCAGTTTTCGTAAACCTATGCTCGGAAAATGTTAAATGCAGAAGCCATCATAGCCTCAATATTTTTCTGGTAACGACCTCCGATTATCTCCGGATCGGAAAACGAAAACAAAGAGATGAATCGAAAGCAGTACCAAATAAATAGAACAAATGGAAGCAGTTTGCGATTAATGAAGCATAGAAACCATAATTTCCCTTTTTGTTATAGAAAAAACATTGAAGCATATTTTGAATACAAATCTGAGAAAACGTTTAAGGACCAAATCCATAATTCAAATTTCCCATTTGGGTTATTCTTTCTGCCTTCGTTGTTCTTCAAGGGCTGTTGGTTATTGGCGAAGAATGGGGGAAGAAATCATCGGCTCAACATGACCTGATTCCGGATCCAGATCATGTAGTGGCAAGAGAAGGGCAACCACCCTCAAGAAACCTCCCGTCTCTCTCGCCGGAGCCTCCATTTTTTCGAGCAAACTTCCCCGAATTAACCTTCCGATTGTGCTATTTGTATTTATATACTATATAGTGGGATGTCTACTTTTCCTTTTGGGTTACCGAAGTTTTGTCCCTTGAGCCCAAAAGCCGATATGGGCCTGCCATGCTCGGTTCAAATTGAATGAAGTCATTAAAGTGTTTTAAAAAAAAATTGTAATAAAAAATCCAAGCTTTGTGACTTATTGTAGTATGACACTGGTAATAAATACTTTTTAAGTGTTTAAATAAACAACTTATACCGGTACCAAACTGGTAATAAAAAAATTTTGAACGAGTTAAATTCTTATGACTTATAATAAGTTGATAAGTGTTTTTGTACAAAAACATAAGCAATCTCAAACACCCAAAAATTTAAAATACTTTCAAAAGAGCAACTATTTAAAACTTCCATATTAATCTTATGGTTCTTAGAAAAATCATACAAAACCTTTAAAAACTTCCACGCTAAAGACCGCTAGGAATTTTCTTAGCTGTTCTTTAGAGACTCGGATTAATCAGGCTGCACGTAAACTGACACAAAAACTCATGGTTACCCCAAAAGTAAATAAATAAATAGAATTTTCTAATAAAAATACATGCAGAATGACCAAGATGCAGATGCCTTCCACTTTAAGTCCCAATGAAAATACCAAATGTTTTACCCAAGGTAAGCGCTTACCGGTAGGAGTCAACACTACAATCTATTTTACCAGATAAGATTGTAGTATATTAAAACGGTATCGTATGCAACAATTTACCTGGGTAAGAGTTCTCACCATCACTTACCGAGTAAGACTCTCTATCCCTATCATCACTCTTACCGGGTAAGATTTTCAACCATTGCCATATGCATCAAGTGAGGAAAGTTACCCGACCCATACTTACCGGGTAAGTATTTAGTAAACGACCCCTAAGAGGCCGTTTATCAAATGGTTATCAGATGTCACTTGCTTTACTTTATGTGACAATGGCCAAGAAGCACGCATAGCAAAAACCAATAACCTTACCCGATAAATGAATGAGAAGATTTTCACCTGATGAATCAATAACATCCCTTTTGATGACCAAGAATGTTTACCCGAAAAGATAAACGAGTGGTGACTTTAACCATCAACGCTCACCGAGTAATTATAAGAATGCATAAAATGGGGTCGGTTGAAAAATATGAGCTCGTATCTATAAACAATCAAACAAAGAGGATAAATCCACCATGGCTGCAAACTTCCAGGTTATTTTTTTTGAAATTATTCAAAATGACTGATTCAAAAAAGCTCATATGTAGTTTGTTCTTAAATCCTCAATGTGTAAGGACAAAGACAAGAAATTGAACCACAAAGCTGGCCTAATTGATTTAAGCTTGGCTCCAAAGGTCAAAAGTACCAGGAGGTCCCAGTTTAAAATCCAAGGAGTAATAAAAATCCCCTTGTGGCCACGGAGGTTCAAATACGGTGACTCCGGGCTATTTGCAAAGCAGGTGGTCGTCCTGGGATTAGTCGACTCGCATAACGGGTTGGATATCCAGGTTAATCAAAATTAAAAAGACAAGAAATTGCAAAATGGGGTTGGATGGAAAAATGAGAGGAAAAATCCGCCATGGCTGCAAACATACTTGCTTCTTAATTGCCCTGCCAAGATGCGAATCATCTCTCAACTATGATCCAATCCCACTCAGATGCATTCAAATGAAACAGTAAGGGCATGTTTGTTAGCAGCTTAATGAGCTTAATGGAATTCACAGCCTATTCCGTCAGTTATACATGACTGTTTGGTGATGGCTTAGCGATATAAAAAGTGGCTTAATCAAATTTGGAAGGAAAATGATAAAAGAATGGGTAAAATGGGGGTGAGTTGAAAAATGCGAGACTCAAATCTGTAAACAATGGAACAAAGAGGATAAATCGGCCATGGCTGCAAATGATTGCCCTGCCAATATGCAAATAATCTCTAACTTTGATTGAATCCACTCAGATGCTTTCAGATTAATCAACACAGCCTCTTAGATCGTCTTCATCAGACAAAAACAATCATCAATGGCGAAGCTTTTAGGATTCATGAAATCACAGAGACGTTATTTAAGGAGTGTTTGGTTTGGAGAGTGATTTTCATGAATTTATCCAATCTCATAATCAAGAGTATGATAGGAAAGTAGAACTTTTAAGAGTGGACACGAAGGGAGTAGTAACATCAACAGCAACAACGAAGAAACTGTCGATCTGTGTGTTTTTTTGGAGAAAATCATCGGCTACAAAGAAGGATGTTTGACCAAATAAAGTCAAAATCAGACTTTGGTATGAACATAGGTGGATAACCACCATTAAACCATCATCTTCATCCCCCTTATGTAACTGCCTCAAGTTCTCTGAGTGGAAGTTGATTCCATTACAAATACAAAATTTTCCCTTTCTAACAACTTCTTTGGATGAATACAGAAATTGTAATTTCGGATGAGAGGCTCAGATCTGCAGATCTGGAATAAGACAAAGGGGATCAAACACCGCCATGGCTGCAACACCATTCGGGTTGCCCCGCCAAGATACGGTCCGAGTTTCACCCACTGCCCAGAACAACATGCTCGGAAAATGTTAAATGCAGAAGAGTATCATCACAGCCTCGATCGTTTTCTGGTAACAACCTCCGATTATCTCCAGATCGGAAAATAAAAACAAACAGATTAATCGGAAGCAGTACCAAAAACAAGAAGAAGTTCATCAGCAGCAGCAGCAGCAGCAGAAGCCATAAAAATAAATAAATAAATAAATAAATAAAAATGGAAGCAGTTTCTGATCGAAAGAGTGCCAGATTAAGCATATTGCTGATATCTGAGGCTGAATTAAAGCACAGAAACCATAGAGCATCTCCATAAATTTCGTAAACCACAGGGACCATAGATCCACTGTATTTCGAATTATGGCTTCAGTAAAAATAGAAACTGAAATATTACCCTTTTGGTTTCATCTTTCYGCCTGTTCTTCAAGGGCTGTTGTTGATTGATGGTGAAGAACTGGGGGGACGAAATCATCGGCTCAACATGACCCAATTTGGGATCATGTAGTGGCAAAAGAGGGGCAACAACCCTTGAGAAACCTCCCGTCTCTCTCGCGGGAGCCTCATCCAATTTTTTCCGAGCATTTCTCCCCCAATTCACCTTCCGACTGTGCTCTTTCTATTTATAGTGGGGAGCAGGGTGTTAAAAAACCTGACGAACCTGATCAATCCGATCAACCCAATCCAATCTAATGCGAAATAACTCAATCCGAAGAAATAACTTAATCCAAAGCAATCCGATATCTAATCGAGTTGTAAAATTTTCAAGCCGTAGGTATTGGATTGATATTAGGTTACTATTATTTGAACTCAACTCAACCCGATGAACCCGGTATCCATTTATTTTTTGGATTTAATATGATTGCTAAATTTCTATTAATATATACACTAGACAATTACACTATCACGTACGTTATTCATATACACATTTTTTCAATTTATTCACATCTCTATATAACTCATTCATATATATGTTCTGTAACTATAAACATATATACGTAAATTGAGAAAATTAACTGAATGTGGTATATGTAAGAAGTATGGATAAGTTGTACCAAATGGTTGATGATGAAAAAAAATTATGAGTAGAGAAATAACATATTCAAGATTAGAAAATTATTTTAATGTACCAAAGTATCAACCCGACCAACCCGTACGATTTGGGTTGGGTTGGGTTGCACTTTCGTTTGGGTTAGGTTTGGTTAAGATTTTTCAAACCACAAGCATTAGGTTGGGTTGTTAAAATGTCTTCAACCCAACCCATGAGCACCCCTAGTGGGAAGGCCACTTTTCATTTACCATATTTTGTTGCTTATTTACCGCAAAATTCATGTATTATCTTAAAATAACTCATTTAAAAAAAAAAAGATTTTTTACGTAAAGTTTATTTTCAGGACAAAAAAAAAAGTAAAAAAGATTTTCTCTTTCTGCATAAAGTTTATTTTCATGTGTAAAAAAAGAAGTTTACATAAAAAAAAAAGACATTACGGAAAAAACTTTATGCAAAAAATCTATTTATTGCGTAAAGTCTTCTTTCTTGCGTAAACTCCACCATTTTTGCATAAAGTTCCATTTTTATTTTTATTTTCCTCTGAAAATAAACTTTACACAAAAAATCTTTTCTCTGTGTAAAGTTTTTTCTATAAACTTTACATATTTCAGGAAAAATCTTTGTAAAATGGCAAGTGAAAATTATTTTATAAAATGGTTATTTAAGTAAACTTCCCTTATTATCTTATGAGGACTTTTAATCTCAAGTCTCCTCCATCAATCACGTTTGATACGGAAATTGATCTTGTGTATATCGATGAATCTCATTCTAATGCACATCCATTGGTGGAAATCTCTTATTACGTTTTTCACTTTAACTCTCTTTCTCATCAAAACTCAACCCAATTATCTGATACAATGTATGATTAAGTGTCAAATGACGATAATTATTCATCTCTTAACGGAACTGCTCCTTTGCACCTATTCCATTTTTTGTGTTTTCTTTATGCGGATCCTCCACCTTTATGGTCCAATGGTTTCAGGACTTTTTTCTTTTGCAAAGACAAGTGATTGTTTTCATATTTTAAAATATATTTTAGACAAATATATATATATATATATGTGCGTATGTGTGTGTGTTACGCTATCATCTTGTACTGATATCATGATTTTACCTAGCATTGATCCTGAATTGATTATGGTGGTTATGCCAGATAAAGAGGATGTATTGGTCTTCATGGGATTAAGCCTAATGTTATATCGTCTTTCTCATGGTAGTTTGCCAAAAGATGGTTACCGAATGATAAATCAGGTTGATCAATTTTATGATAGTATTCGACAAATGGGAAAGGTGGATAGAATGTACTGTCTTTACTTAAATGAATCATTATGGATTATTCCAATCAGTCTTATTTTAGAGAATGTTAAGCCTTTTGTTGGTGAAGGTTCAGTTTGTGTATATATATATATATATGGGGGGGGGGGGTAAGAAGGAAATAAACGCCCCTTAAAAAGGTCTATATTAATTTAAGAGTAAAGGCCCATTTATCAAGCACTGGTAAAATTTAACACTATTATCTATTTACCGGGTAAGATTTCAGTTCATCAAAACAATTTCATATGCAACAATCTACCCGGTAAGCGCTTACCGTGGTAAGAGTCGTCACCCTCATTTACCGGGTAAGACTTTTGGTCCTTGTCTCGTTCTTACCGGGTAAGACTCTTGGTCGACAAAAATGGGTCTCCCTTGTCACTTGCTTTCGACATCAGGTTTATTCGTGCTTTCGGTGTTTATGAGCGTATAATATATTATCTTATTTTAAGGGTTTTGTGGAACGAGTCTCATGCCCTTATTTTGGAGAGTGAGTTAAATGTCGGTTTTGCTTAAGCACAAATGTTTAATTGGATCTCATTTTAGAAACAATGGTTTTCATGAAGATGTCCATTTGATTTTTATATGCTAATTCAATAAGGAATTCTTGGGTAAAAGAAAACTATTTGGGTTCTGTTGTTTTATGTTTATGAGATAAATTACTTTAACTCACTAGCCATTAAGTCTAACACTTTTTCTTATTAGTGGGATCGGAGTGTCATCCAAAGCTTTGTAGAGATTCCAGTAGGATGGCTTAGAGGCGTTATTCGGTTTTGAAGATAATAGATTTTGGTGGTTTAGTAACACCCGACTTATTCTAATTTTGTTTAGAATTAGATAGTCTCATTTAGAACTCTGATACATGCTTTGCATACCTTTTAGGTAAACTTTATGTATTCATTATGAAAGTTGTTTTAATTTAAAGGAGTTTAGAAAGTTTTAAATCGTCTGCTATTTGAGAATTTTAAGGGTGTTACAAGTTAGTATCAGAGCTTAAGTTTAAGAGATTTAGGTATTGGTATTTAAATACCTAGACTTAAATTGGCTTATTAAGTGATGATCTTAAGATCGATGCATGCTTCTTGAGTTAAGATGTCTTGGGATTATGGTAACTTAAACACTGAGAATTGTGATAATAGTTACAAGGACTCTCATGTATAATATATTCAAAATTTCATTTAGCCGATGCCATTATGAATTTATCTTACATGTGTGTGTTTGGTTTACTATTGTTATGATGATTGGTGAATGTGTTAGTATGCCCAAGAATGTTAATCTTCTAAAATATTGCTTTGTCATTTGTTATGACAGTCGATCATGGTATTTCTGAGAGATCGATAGGTGGTGCAGGAAATTGGTCAAGAATGAAGCAGTTCACCATGAGAGCAAACCGAGGGACCACACCATCTTATAACTCTTCAGTTATCACAAATTCCAAGAGCTTTAGGAGCTGTTGTTGAGCAGACATCGGGGAGTGCTTTAGGTCTCTCAAACTCAGTCATTCCAAGAGTTGACCCCCAATCTGCAACGATGGACAACTTTGTGTAGATGTTAGACTCCGCCATGAACTGTCAACAAGAAATGTTCACCCAAATGCTTGAAGAAAGGGGTGCCAGTAATCATAGACCGAAACAATTAAAAAGAATGTAGTTGGTGGTTCCGAATTGATGCTAGAAAGAATCTGATTGTAGGTAACAAAGGTGGTATGAGGGAATGTTTCTACAAGACATTCCTTTGCAGTAAACCACCCGAATTCTCTGGGTCTACTTATCTGTGAGCAAGCTTTTTAATCGAGTAAGTGCGGCAAATATCAAAAGATGAAGCTTTCTTTTCAAATGTTGAAAGGCAAGGATCCTAGTTGGTGGAATGTCACCAGATCTCGCTCTTGGCCCGACCAACATGGCCATGCTAACATGAAAAATGTTCAAGGGAAAGATTATAAACAAATATTGCGACAAGAGAGCTCTAGAAAAAATTGAGAATGAATCTCGAGCCCTCTAAAAAGGGAGCATGTCTATTGCATATTATTCTACTGTATTCATGGATAATTTAGACTTGGTGAATCATCTAGCTTCGGATGAGAGTACCAAAATTAAATGTTATTTCAAGGGGATACCAGCTGAAATAAAATCACTTGTAAGTAACATCAAAGTGTCATCATTCCATGAAACTACTGAGGAATCCTAGCTGGTTGAAGATGACTTGGTCCAAAGGAAGAAGAAAGGGAGACTTTGGGTGATGGAGAGATCAAGAAGGATATTTTGGGTCCTTCAAGAAGTCTAGAAGTACTTCTCATGAACAAATAACCAAACCTAGTGAGAAGGATAAATGGTGTTCCATGTGTCGGAGTAAACATCATGGCACGTGCATCTCTAAGCCTCCGTAGTGTTTTAGGTGTGGAAAGATGGGTCACACAATTCGAGACTGCACCTCATGCTTTGGGTGTGGAGAATCAGGTCACATCAGGAAGAATTCCTCACGAACCAAGATAGGTTAATGAATGCGGCCAACGAAGGCTCATGAGCACCCTCATATGAGATGATAAGTATGTTTTGTTAGACTTATATGTGTTTGTTTCTTGGTTACTTAAGATATGTTTTGTTGGCCATATCGAGTTTTCTTTTGAAATGTTTACCGAGAGGCACTTTGATTGAACATAATCAATGCTAATTAAAATATCTAATCAAGCATGATTCAAAAACATAGTCCCGTCTTTCTTCATTCACTTGTCTACTGACAAATGACACCTGAGATATATACATGTATAGTATAAGCAAAAA